>NC_091591.1:21875967-21890967 GCF_042767895.1 Penaeus vannamei | reverse complement strand
AGTGCTGACGCGACAGAGCTTAGTCCTTACCCACCGTGGTGCCCGGCCACAGCAGTAACCTCCGGGCGACAATTGCAACTTCTCGCGCCTGGGCGGGGCGCGAACCGCCGACCCCTCGGATGAGAGGCCGACACGTTACCACTGTACTAGATTTGATATATAATATCTGATATGATATTCATATTAAAAATTATTGACAAGATGTTGATTTTTATAGTTACTGGATTTGAAGAATAATTTTTGATAATACTGTGAAGGAAATAATAATTGATAATAGCTAATGAATTTGAAGATGATGAAGACTAATAATTGATAATACTGTGAAGGAAATCACATTAACGCAAGCATATGTGGGAACTGGGGACGCGAGTATATAATTGTCAATCCAGACGGACAATTGGGAATGATCTGATCCTTCGATTCTTGTATAAATTTGAGCAGTGCATGAAGATTGACATTACACTGAGCCCAGCTGAACCCTTCTTCGGACGATGAATAACTCGCAGCATCACTGGGAAAGGTTCACCTGGGCTTCAATCAGCTGAAATGTTTTGAAAATGATTCTTTTCTGTTGTCTCTGTGTGTAGTGTATATCTCAGGCTGGGAGAGTGCGTATGTAGTGCATGATTTCATTTGACCATGACTAGATCCAGCACTCGTCCAAATCTGACGATATGATTTCATCTTTTCATTCCTGGTACTACACTCCTTAGCCTAGGTTGACCTTTCTTCAGAGAATGAATTACTGACAGACTCAGACATCATTAGAATTTGAAGTAAAGCTTTAGTTTGCAATTATGACACATTTCATCCATACACATTTAATGTCATAAATCACGACGCTTCAGACCCAATATTGCCTGAAGCGTCGTGACAAAAAACGGGGAGATATTCCTCGTGGAAAAAAGGACAAAGTCAGCAACTCTTCCGCTGTTAAAGAGAAAGAAATGAATGTTGACCCACTTTTCAGCATTTTCCTGTTTTATATGTCTTGATGCTACGTTCTGAATATTTGGAGAGGTACAAATCTCTTATCAAATCGTACAGTTCTGTCTGAGAATATATATAAAGATAGATTGATAAATAGACAGATAGATATTTATAGTATATATACTGTAGGTCATATCTCACAAGACGTAAATGATACATATTATGCCTTCAAAATCGATAACTAAAATGTATAATATTCTCTTATTACTATTTGATTTTTTTCCATGTAATTCAAATACTACAAAGGCAATCCTCATAGGCAAGGATACTTAAAGATTAGTTGTTATTATCATTAATATCATTATCACCCTATTTCTCCTGCTCCCTCTTTTTCTTTTTCTTTTTTTCTTTTACTTCTCTTCCTCCTTACATCCACATACCATCGTTATAATTATCACTTTATTAAATTATAACAGATCGGAAATATCTATATCATAAGTAAAATTAACATAAATATCTTAATGATGGACTTCATCATTATCTATACCTTCACTTAAAATTCTAGTCTTTATTCCTTTGTAATAAATTATCCTGATGTTTTATCATCACCAGTGACGTTGTAGATGAAGCCCAGGTGAACATTTCCCATTGATCATGCGGTTCATATTCATTAGCTATAATTATTGCTTACGGCAATGTATTGTGAACAAATATTATTATGAATTTCATATCAGATTCTGTATGTCCGCTTATTTTGTATTTATATTATATTTCATATATATTTCTTATATGTCTGACAAATATCATAGGTCATCAACTTCATAATTCCAAGCTATAGCTTTACTTCAAATTCTAATGATGCACAGTGTCTTTATTCCTTTGTAATAAACGCTTCTTTGAAGCCATCCCGAGAAGGTTAACCAGGAATGAAAAAAAGACATTTCAGCCACAGGAGACCCCTCGACGCTTCTTTAAAGCCCAGGTCATTCTGGGCCAGAAAATAATCATTTTCAAAACATTTCAGCTACAGGAGACCCCTCGACGCTTCTTTGAAGCCCAGGTGAACCTTTCCCAGTGATGATGGCGTTAATTCATCCTCCAAAGAAAGGTACACCTAGGCTAAGGAGGACAAGTTCGTAGTATCAGCAGTGACAAATAGATGAAATCATATCGTCAGATTTGGACGAGTGCTGGATCTAGTCATGGTCAAATGAAATCATGCACTACATACGCACTCTCCCAGCCTGAGATATACACTACACACAGAGACAACAGAAAAGAATCATTTTCAAAACATTTCAGCTGCTTGAAGCCCAGGTGAACCTTTCCCAGTGATGCTGCGAGTTATTCATCGTCCGAAGAAGGGTTCAGCTGGGCTCAGTGTAATGTCAATCTTCATGCACTGCTCAAATTTATACAAGAATCGAAGGATCAGATCATTCCCAATTGTCCGTCTGGATTGACAATTATATACTCGCGTCCCCAGTTCCCACATATGCTTGCGTTAATGTGATTTCCTTCACAGTATTATCAATTATTAGTCTTCATCATCTTCAAATTCATTAGCTATTATCAATTATTATTTCCTTCACAGTATTATCAATAATTATTCTTCAAATCCAGTAGCTATAAAAATCAACATCTTGTCAATAATTTTGAATATGAATATCATATCAGATTTTATATACGTTCGGTAATTATGTATTTATATGACATTTTCTGACATCATAATTAATTATGTATTTATATTTATATTTTCTGATAATTATTATGCTTCATCAACTTCATGATTACTAACTATACCTTTACTTCAAATGAATTTCTAACATGTCGGGCAATCATAATGCGTCATAATTACAAGTTATAGCCAAACTTCAAATTCTAATGATGTCTTTATTGCATAGTAATAAACTATCCTGATGTTGTAGTATTTCCCGCGACGCTTCTTTGAAGCCCAGGTGAACCTTTCCCAGTGATGAGGTTTGTAAGCCATCCTCCGAAGAAAGGTTAACCTGGGCGAGAAAAGAATCATTTTTTAAAAACATTTCAGCTACAGGTGACCCTTCGACGCTTCTTTGAAGCCCAGGTGAACCTTTCCCAGTGATGCAATTAGTAAGGCATCCTCCGAAGAAAGGTTAACCTGGGCCAGAAAAGAATCATTTTCAAAACATTTCAGCTACAGGAGACCCCTCGACGCTTCTTTGAAGCCCAGGTGAACCTTTCCCAGTGATGATGGCGTTAATTCATCCTCCGAAGAAAGGTACACCTGGGCTAAGGAGGAAAAGTTCGTAGTATCAGCAGTGACAAATAGATGAAATCATATCGTCAGATTTGGACGAGTGCTGGATCTAGTCATGGTCAAATGAAATCATGCACTACATACGCACTCTCCCAGCCTGAGATATACACTACACACAGAGACAACAGAAAAGAATCATTTTCAAAACATTTCAGCTGCTTGAAGCCCAGGTGAACCTTTCCCAGTGATGCTGCGAGTTATTCATCGTCCGAAGAAGGGTTCAGCTGGGCTCAGTGTAATGTCAATCTTCATGCACTGCTCAAATTTATACAAGAATCGAAGGATCAGATCATTCCCAATTGTCCGTCTGGATTGACAATTATATACTCGCGTCCCCAGTTCCCACATATGCTTGCGTTAATGTGATTTCCTTCACAGTATTATCAATTATTAGTCTTCATCATCTTCAAATTCATTAGCTATTATCAATTATTATTTCCTTCACAGTATTATCAATAATTATTATTCAAATCCAGTAGCTATAAAAATCAACATCTTGTCAATAATTTTGAATATGAATATCATATCAGATTTTATATACGTTCGGTAATTATGTATTTATATGACATTTTCTGACATCATAATTAATTATGTATTTATATTTATATTTTCTGATAATTATTATGCTTCATCAACTTCATGATTACTAACTATACCTTTACTTCAAATGAATTTCTAACATGTCGGACAATCATAATGCGCTATAATTACAAGTTATAGCCTAACTTCAAATTCTAATGATGTCTTCATTGCATAGTAATAAACTATCCTGATGTTGTAGTATTTCCCGCAACGCTTCTTTGAAGCCCAGGTGAACCTTTCCCAGTGATGAGGTTTGTAAGCCATCCTCCGAAGAAAGGTTAACCTGGGCGGGAAAAGAATCATTTTTTAAAAACATTTCAGCTACAGGTGACCCTTCGACGCTTCTTTGAAGCCGAGGTGAACCATTCCCAGTGATGCAATTAGTAAGGCATCCTCCGAAGAAAGGTTAACCTGGGCCAGAAAAGAATCATTTTCAAAACATTTCAGCTACAGGAGACCCCTCGACGCTTCTTTGAAGCCCAGGTGAACCTTTCCCAGTGATGATGGCGTTAATTCATCCTCCGAAGAAAGGTACACCTGGGCTAAGGAGGACAAGTTCGTAGTATCAGCAGTGACAAACTGTCCTGTAGCTGAAATGTTTTGAAAATGATTCTTTTCTGGCCCAGGTTAACCTTTCTTCGGAGGATGCCTTACTAACTGCATCACTGGGAAAGGTTCACCTCGGCTTCAAAGAAGCGTCGAAGGGTCACCTGTAGCTGAAATGTTTAAAAAAAATTATTCTTTTCTCGCCTAGGTTAACCTTTCTTCGGAGGATGGCTTACAAACCTCATCACTGGGAAAGGTTCACCTGGGCTTCAAAGAAGCGTCGCGGGAAATACTACATCAGGATAGTTTATAACTATGCAATAAAGACATCATTAGAATTTGAAGTTAGGCTATAACTTGTCATTATGACGCATTATGATTGTCCAACATGTTAGAAATTCATTTGAAGTAAAGGTATAGTTAGTAATCATGAAGTTGATGAAGCATAATAATTATAAGAAAATATCTTATAAATACATAATTATTTATGATGTCATATAAATACATAATTACCGAACGTATGTAAAATCTGATATGATATTCATATTAAAAATTATTGACAAGATGTTGATTTTTATAGTTATTGGATTTGAAAAATAATGATTGATAATACTGTGAAGGAAATAATAATTGATAATAGCTAATGAATTTGAAGATGATGAAGACTAATAATTCATAATAGCTAATGAATTTTCAGTTGAAGAAGACTAATAATTGATAATACTGTGAAGGAAATCACATTAAATGTTTTTAAAAAATGATTCTTTTCTCGCCCAGGTTAACCTTTCTTCGGAGGATGGCTTACAAACCTCATCACTGGGAAAGGTTCACCTGGGCTTCAAAGAAGCGTCGCGGGAAATACTACAACATCAGGATAGTTTATTACTATGCAATAAAGACATCATTAGAATTTGAAGTTTGGCTATAACTTGTAATTATGACTGTCCGACATGGTAGAAATTCATTTGAAGTAAAGGTATAGTTAGTAATCATGAAGTTGATGAAGCATAATAATTATCAGAAAATATAAATATAAATACATAATTAATTATGATGTCAGAAAATGTCATATAAATACATAATTACCGAACGTATATAAAATCTGATATGATATTCATATTCAAAATTATTGACAAGATGTTGATTTTTATAGCTACTGAATTTGAATAATAATTATTGATAATAATAATTGATAATAGCTAATGAATTTGAAGATGATGACTAATAATTGATAATACTGTGAAGGAAATCACATTAACGCAAGCATATGTGGGAACTGGGGACGCGAGTACATAATTGTCAATCCAGACGGACAATTGGGAATGATCTGATCCTTCGATTCTTGTATAAATTTGAGCAGTGCATGAAGATTGACATTACACTGAGCCCAGCTGAACCCTTCTTCGGACGATGAATAACTCGCAGCATCACTGGGAAAGGTTCACCTGGGCTTCAAGCAGCTGAAATGTTTTGAAAATGATTCTTTTCTGTTGTCTCTGTGTGTAGTGTATATCTCAGGCTGGGAGAGTGCGTATGTAGTGCATGATTTCATTTGACCATGACTAGATCCAGCACTCGTCCAAATCTGACGATATGATTTCATCTGTTTGTCACTGCTGATACTACGAACTTGTCCTCCTTAGCCCAGGTGTACCTTTCTTCGGAGGATGAATTAACGCCATCATCACTGGGAAAGGTTCACCTGGGCTTCAAAGAAGCGTCGAGGGGTCTCCTGTAGCTGAAATGTTTTGAAAATGATTCTTTTCTGGCCCAGGTTAACCTTTCTTCGGAGGATGCCTTATTAATTGCATCACTGGGAAATGTTCACCTGGGCTTCAAAGAAGCGTCGAAGGGTCACCTGTAGCTGAAATGTTTTTAAAAAATGATTCTTTTCTCGCCCAGGTTAACCTTTCTTCGGAGGATGGCTTACAAACCTCATCACTGGGAAAGGTTCACCTGGACTTCAAAGAAGCGTCGCGGGAAATACTACAACATCAGGATAGTTTATCACTATGCAATAAAGACATCATTAGAATTTGAAGTTAGGCTATAACTTGTAATTATGACGCATTATGATTGTCCGACATGTTAGAAATTCATTTGAAGTAAAGGTATAGTTAGTAATCATCAAGTTGATGAAGCATAATAATTATCAGAAAATATAAATATAAATACATAATTAATTATGATGTCAGAAAATGTCATATAAATACATAATTACCGAACGTATAGAAAATCTGATATGATATTCATATTCAAAATTATTGACAAGATGTTGATTTTTATAGCTACTGGATTTGAAGAATAATTATTGATAATAATAATTGATACTACGAACTTGTCCTCCTTAGCCCAGGTGTACCTTTCTTCGGAGGATGAATTAACGCCATCATCACTGGGAAAGGTTCACCTGGGCTTCAAAGAAGCGTCGAGGGGTCTCCTGTAGCTGAAATGTTTTGAAAATGATTCTTTTCTGGCCCAGGTTAACCTTTCTTCGGAGGATGCCTTATTAATTTCATCACTGGGAAAGGTTCACCTGGGCTTCAAAGAAGCGTCGAAGGGTCACCTGTAGCTGAAATGTTAAAAAAAAAAAAAAATGATTCTTTTCTCGCCCAGGTTAACCTTTCTTCGGAGGATGGCTTACAAACCTCATCACTGGGAAAGGTTCACCTGGGCTTCAAAGAAGCGTCGCGGGAAATACTACAACATCAGGATAGTTTATCACTATGCAATAAAGACATCATTAGAATTTGAAGTTAGGCTATAACTTGTAATTATGACGCATTATGATTGTCCGACATGTTAGAAATTCATTTGAAGTAAAGGTATAGTTAGTAATCATCAAGTTGATGAAGCATAATAATTATCAGAAAATATAAATATAAATACATAATTAATTATGATGTCAGAAAATGTCATATAAATACATAATTACCGAACGTATAGAAAATCTGATATGATATTCATATTCAAAATTATTGACAAGATGTTGATTTTTATAGCTACTGGATTTGAAGAATAATTATTGATAATAATAATTGATACTACGAACTTGTCCTCCTTAGCCCAGGTGTACCTTTCTTCGGAGGATGAATTAACGCCATCATCACTGGGAAAGGTTCACCTGGGCTTCAAAGAAGCGTCGAGGGGTCTCCTGTAGCTGAAATGTTTTGAAAATGATTCTTTTCTGGCCCAGGTTAACCTTTCTTCGGAGGATGCCTTATTAATTTCATCACTGGGAAAGGTTCACCTGGGCTTCAAAGAAGCGTCGAAGGGTCACCTGTAGCTGAAATGTTAAAAAAAAAAAAAAATGATTCTTTTCTCGCCCAGGTTAACCTTTCTTCGGAGGATGGCTTACAAACCTCATCACTGGGAAAGGTTCACCTGGGCTTCAAAGAAGCGTCGCGGGAAATACTACAACATCAGGATAGTTTATCACTATGCAATAAAGACATCATTAGAATTTGAAGTTAGGCTATAACTTGTAATTATGACGCATTATGATTGTCCGACATGTTAGAAATTCATTTGAAGTAAAGGTATAGTTAGTAATCATCAAGTTGATGAAGCATAATAATTATCAGAAAATATAAATATAAATACATAATTAATTATGATGTCAGAAAATGTCATATAAATACATAATTACCGAACGGATAAAAAATCTGATATGTTATTCATATTCAAAATTATTGACAAGATGTTGATTTTTATAGCTACTGGATTTGAAGAATAATTATTGATAATAATAATTGATAATAGGTAATGAATTTGAAGATGATGACTAATAATTGATAATACTGTGAAGGAAATCACATTAACGCAAGCATATGTGGGAACTGGGGACGCGAGTACATAATTGTCAATCCAGACGGACAATTGGGAATGATCTGATCCTTCGATTCTTGTATAAATTTGAGCAGTGCATGAAGATTGACATTACACTGAGCCCAGCTGAACCCTTCTTCGGACGATGAATAACTCGCAGCATCACTGGGAAAGGTTCACCTGGGCTTCAAGCAGCTGAAATGTTTTGAAAATGATTCTTTTCTGTTGTCTCTGTGTGTAGTGTATATCTCAGGCTGGGAGAGTGCGTATGTAGTGCATGATTTCATTTGACCATGACTAGATCCAGCACTCGTCCAAATCTGACGATATGATTTCATCTGTTTGTCACTGCTGATACTACGAACTTGTCCTCCTTAGCCCAGGTGTACCTTTCTTCGGAGGATGAATTAACGCCATCATCACTGGGAAAGGTTCACCTGGGCTTCAAAGAAGCGTCGAGGGGTCTCCTGTAGCTGAAATGTTTTGAAAATGATTCTTTTCTGGCCTAGGTTAACCTTTCTTCGGAGGATGCCTTACTAATTGCATCACTGGGAAAGGTTCACCTGGGCTTCAAAGAAGCGTCGAAGGGTCACCTGTAGCTGAAATGTTTTTAAAAAATGATTCTTTTCTCGCCCAGGTTAACCTTTCTTCGGAGGATGGCTTACAAACCTCATCACTGGGAAAGGTTCACCTGGACTTCAAAGAAGCGTCGCGGGAAATACTACAACATCAGGATAGTTTATCACTATGCAATAAAGACATCATTAGAATTTGAAGTTAGGCTATAACTTGTAATTATGACGCATTATGATTGTCCGACATGTTAGAAATTCATTTGAAGTAAAGGTATAGTTAGTAATCATCAAGTTGATGAAGCATAATAATTATCAGAAAATATAAATATAAATACATAATTAATTATGATGTCAGAAAATGTCATATAAATACATAATTACCGAACGTATAGAAAATCTGATATGATATTCATATTCAAAATTATTGACAAGATGTTGATTTTTATAGCTACTGAATTTGAATAATAATTATTGATAATAATAATTGATAATAGCTAATGAATTTGAAGATGATGACTAATAATTGATAATACTGTGAAGGAAATCACATTAACGCAAGCATATGTGGGAACTGGGGACGCGAGTACATAATTGTCAATCCAGACGGACAATTGGGAATGATCTGATCCTTCGATTCTTGTATAAATTTGAGCAGTGCATGAAGATTGACATTACACTGAGCCCAGCTGAACCCTTCTTCGGACGATGAATAACTCGCAGCATCACTGGGAAAGGTTCACCTGGGCTTCAAGCAGCTGAAATGTTTTGAAAATGATTCTTTTCTGTTGTCTCTGTGTGTAGTGTATATCTCAGGCTGGGAGAGTGCGTATGTAGTGCATGATTTCATTTGACCATGACTAGATCCAGCACTCGTCCAAATCTGACGATATGATTTCATCTGTTTGTCACTGCTGATACTACGAACTTGTCCTCCTTAGCCCAGGTGTACCTTTCTTCGGAGGATGAATTAACGCCATCATCACTGGGAAAGGTTCACCTGGGCTTCAAAGAAGCGTCGAGGGGTCTCCTGTAGCTGAAATGTTTTGAAAATGATTCTTTTCTGGCCCAGGTGTACCTTTCTTCGGAGGATGCCTTACTAATTGCATCACTGGGAAAGGTTCACCTGGGCTTCAAAGAAGCGTCGAAGGGTCACCTGTAGCTGAAATGTTAAAAAAAAAAAATGATTCTTTTCTCGCCCAGGTTAACCTTTCTTCGGAGGATGGCTTACAAACCTCATCACTGGGAAAGGTTCACCTGGGCTTCAAAGAAGCGTCGCGGGAAATACTACAACATCAGGATAGTTTATTACTATGCAATAAAGACATCATTAGAATTTGAAGTTAGGCTATAACTTGTAATTATGACGCATTATGATTGTCCGACATGTTAGAAATTCATTTGAAGTAAAGGTATAGTTAGTAATCATGAAGTTGATGAAGCATAATAATTATCAGAAAATATAAATATAAATACATAATTAATTATGATGTCAGAAAATGTCATATAAATACATAATTACCGAACGGATAAAAAATCTGATATGTTATTCATATTCAAAATTATTGACAAGATGTTGATTTTTATAGCTACTGGATTTGAAGAATAATTATTGATAATAATAATTGATAATAGGTAATGAATTTGAAGATGATGACTAATAATTGATAATACTGTGAAGGAAATCACATTAACGCAAGCATATGTGGGAACTGGGGACGCGAGTACATAATTGTCAATCCAGACGGACAATTGGGAATGATCTGATCCTTCGATTCTTGTATAAATTTGAGCAGTGCATGAAGATTGACATTACACTGAGCCCAGCTGAACCCTTCTTCGGACGATGAATAACTCGCAGCATCACTGGGAAAGGTTCACCTGGGCTTCAAGCAGCTGAAATGTTTTGAAAATGATTCTTTTCTGTTGTCTCTGTGTGTAGTGTATATCTCAGGCTGGGAGAGTGCGTATGTAGTGCATGATTTCATTTGACCATGACTAGATCCAGCACTCGTCCAAATCTGACGATATGATTTCATCTGTTTGTCACTGCTGATACTACGAACTTGTCCTCCTTAGCCCAGGTGTACCTTTCTTCGGAGGATGAATTAACGCCATCATCACTGGGAAAGGTTCACCTGGGCTTCAAAGAAGCGTCGAGGGGTCTCCTGTAGCTGAAATGTTTTGAAAATGATTCTTTTCTGGCCTAGGTTAACCTTTCTTCGGAGGATGCCTTACTAATTGCATCACTGGGAAAGGTTCACCTGGGCTTCAAAGAAGCGTCGAAGGGTCACCTGTAGCTGAAATGTTTTTAAAAAATGATTCTTTTCTCGCCCAGGTTAACCTTTCTTCGGAGGATGGCTTACAAACCTCATCACTGGGAAAGGTTCACCTGGACTTCAAAGAAGCGTCGCGGGAAATACTACAACATCAGGATAGTTTATCACTATGCAATAAAGACATCATTAGAATTTGAAGTTAGGCTATAACTTGTAATTATGACGCATTATGATTGTCCGACATGTTAGAAATTCATTTGAAGTAAAGGTATAGTTAGTAATCATCAAGTTGATGAAGCATAATAATTATCAGAAAATATAAATATAAATACATAATTAATTATGATGTCAGAAAATGTCATATAAATACATAATTACCGAACGTATAGAAAATCTGATATGATATTCATATTCAAAATTATTGACAAGATGTTGATTTTTATAGCTACTGAATTTGAATAATAATTATTGATAATAATAATTGATAATAGCTAATGAATTTGAAGATGATGACTAATAATTGATAATACTGTGAAGGAAATCACATTAACGCAAGCATATGTGGGAACTGGGGACGCGAGTACATAATTGTCAATCCAGACGGACAATTGGGAATGATCTGATCCTTCGATTCTTGTATAAATTTGAGCAGTGCATGAAGATTGACATTACACTGAGCCCAGCTGAACCCTTCTTCGGACGATGAATAACTCGCAGCATCACTGGGAAAGGTTCACCTGGGCTTCAAGCAGCTGAAATGTTTTGAAAATGATTCTTTTCTGTTGTCTCTGTGTGTAGTGTATATCTCAGGCTGGGAGAGTGCGTATGTAGTGCATGATTTCATTTGACCATGACTAGATCCAGCACTCGTCCAAATCTGACGATATGATTTCATCTGTTTGTCACTGCTGATACTACGAACTGGTCCTCCTTAGCCCAGGTGTACCTTTCTTCGGAGGATGAATTAACGCCATCATCACTGGGAAAGGTTCACCTGGGCTTCAAAGAAGCGTCGAGGGGTCTCCTGTAGCTGAAATGTTTTGAAAATGATTCTTTTCTGGCCCAGGTTAACCTTTCTTCGGAGGATGCCTTATTAATTGCATCACTGGGAAATGTTCACCTGGGCTTCAAAGAAGCGTCGAAGGGTCACCTGTAGCTGAAATGTTAAAAAAAAAAATGATTCTTTTCTCGCCCAGGTTAACCTTTCTTCGGAGGATGGCTTACAAACCTCATCACTGGGAAAGGTTCACCTGGACTTCAAAGAAGCGTCGCGGGAAATACTACAACATCAGGATAGTTTATCACTATGCAATAAAGACATCATTAGAATTTGAAGTTAGGCTATAACTTGTAATTATGACGCATTATGATTGTCCGACATGTTAGAAATTCATTTGAAGTAAAGGTATAGTTAGTAATCATCAAGTTGATGAAGCATAATAATTATCAGAAAATATAAATATAAATACATAATTAATTATGATGTCAGAAAATGTCATATAAATACATAATTACCGAACGGATAAAAAATCTGATATGTTATTCATATTCAAAATTATTGACAAGATGTTGATTTTTATAGCTACTGGATTTGAAGAATAATTATTGATAATAATAATTGATAATAGGTAATGAATTTGAAGATGATGACTAATAATTGATAATACTGTGAAGGAAATCACATTAACGCAAGCATATGTGGGAACTGGGGACGCGAGTACATAATTGTCAATCCAGACGGACAATTGGGAATGATCTGATCCTTCGATTCTTGTATAAATTTGAGCAGTGCATGAAGATTGACATTACACTGAGCCCAGCTGAACCCTTCTTCGGACGATGAATAACTCGCAGCATCACTGGGAAAGGTTCACCTGGGCTTCAAGCAGCTGAAATGTTTTGAAAATGATTCTTTTCTGTTGTCTCTGTGTGTAGTGTATATCTCAGGCTGGGAGAGTGCGTATGTAGTGCATGATTTCATTTGACCATGACTAGATCCAGCACTCGTCCAAATCTGACGATATGATTTCATCTGTTTGTCACTGCTGATACTACGAACTTGTCCTCCTTAGCCCAGGTGTACCTTTCTTCGGAGGATGAATTAACGCCATCATCACTGGGAAAGGTTCACCTGGGCTTCAAAGAAGCGTCGAGGGGTCTCCTGTAGCTGAAATGTTTTGAAAATGATTCTTTTCTGGCCTAGGTTAACCTTTCTTCGGAGGATGCCTTACTAATTGCATCACTGGGAAAGGTTCACCTGGGCTTCAAAGAAGCGTCGAAGGGTCACCTGTAGCTGAAATGTTTTTAAAAAATGATTCTTTTCTCGCCCAGGTTAACCTTTCTTCGGAGGATGGCTTACAAACCTCATCACTGGGAAAGGTTCACCTGGACTTCAAAGAAGCGTCGCGGGAAATACTACAACATCAGGATAGTTTATCACTATGCAATAAAGACATCATTAGAATTTGAAGTTAGGCTATAACTTGTAATTATGACGCATTATGATTGTCCGACATGTTAGAAATTCATTTGAAGTAAAGGTATAGTTAGTAATCATCAAGTTGATGAAGCATAATAATTATCAGAAAATATAAATATAAATACATAATTAATTATGATGTCAGAAAATGTCATATAAATACATAATTACCGAACGTATAGAAAATCTGATATGATATTCATATTCAAAATTATTGACAAGATGTTGATTTTTATAGCTACTGGATTTGAAGAATAATTATTGATAATAATAATTGATAATAGCTAATGAATTTGAAGATGATGACTAATAATTGATAATACTGTGAAGGAAATCACATTAACGCAAGCATATGTGGGAACTGGGGACGCGAGTACATAATTGTCAATCCAGACGGACAATTGGGAATGATCTGATCCTTCGATTCTTGTATAAATTTGAGCAGTGCATGAAGATTGACATTACACTGAGCCCAGCTGAACCCTTCTTCGGACGATGAATAACTCGCAGCATCACTGGGAAAGGTTCACCTGGGCTTCAAGCAGCTGAAATGTTTTGAAAATGATTCTTTTCTGTTGTCTCTGTGTGTAGTGTATATCTCAGGCTGGGAGAGTGCGTATGTAGTGCATGATTTCATTTGACCATGACTAGATCCAGCACTCGTCCAAATCTGACGATATGATTTCATCTGTTTGTCACTGCTGATACTACGAACTTGTCCTCCTTAGCCCAGGTGTACCTTTCTTCGGAGGATGAATTAACGCCATCATCACTGGGAAAGGTTCACCTGGGCTTCAAAGAAGCGTCGAGGGGTCTCCTGTAGCTGAAATGTTTTGAAAATGATTCTTTTCTGGCCTAGGTTAACCTTTCTTCGGAGGATGCCTTACTAATTGCATCACTGGGAAAGGTTCACCTGGGCTTCAAAGAAGCGTCGAAGGGTCACCTGTAGCTGAAATGTTTTTAAAAAATGATTCTTTTCTCGCCCAGGTTAACCTTTCTTCGGAGGATGGCTTACAAACCTCATCACTGGGAAAGGTTCACCTGGACTTCAAAGAAGCGTCGCGGGAAATACTACAACATCAGGATAGTTTATCACTATGCAATAAAGACATCATTAGAATTTGAAGTTAGGCTATAACTTGTAATTATGACGCATTATGATTGTCCGACATGTTAGAAATTCATTTGAAGTAAAGGTATAGTTAGTAATCATCAAGTTGATGAAGCATAATAATTATCAGAAAATATAAATATAAATACATAATTAATTATGATGTCAGAAAATGTCATATAAATACATAATTACCGAACGTATAGAAAATCTGATATGATATTCATATTCAAAATTATTGACAAGATGTTGATTTTTATAGCTACTGGATTTGAAGAATAATTATTGATAATAATAATTGATAATAGCTAATGAATTTGAAGATGATGACTAATAATTGATAATACTGTGAAGGAAATCACATTAACGCAAGC
>NC_091591.1:21846072-21875467 GCF_042767895.1 Penaeus vannamei | reverse complement strand
ACATCATGCCTGGAGTCTGGCTTGCTCTGTCAGGAAACAGGCAGTGATTAAAAAGCAGGAGTTAGCCAAAAAACGTCCCGACTTTGTCCCTGCGCCCCCAGGTACCCACGTCTGGGGTCAAAACAAAAAACAAAATAAAAAGGAGAAGACTCCCCGACCTCCTAAGAGGAAGGAGTCGCCCACACAGAGAAAATTGGATACCTCTAACAGAGAGGAATTCCCCGAGCTTGCTAGTGGCAAAACCACAAAAAAGAACCAAAGGGAAAAAGGTTCAAAGCCCACAGCAATGGTCCCCCCAGTAGATGATAATCTTTTCTTTGACGAGAAAGATATGACTCTCCTGTTGAGTGCTGTAGTTTCTGCAGTAGCAACAGCCTTGGGGAGGACCAGTGAGGAGGCGGAGAAAGCAGTGCAGGTCGCCATGACAGCTATGACCCAAACTGTGGCAGCTCTGAAGGGAAGGAAGCTAGAAGCCTCCAAACCGATAACGAGCAGCGCTCCCCTCCCCAAATCCTCGGATGACAGGCTAGCTTCAAAAGAAACATCACACAAAACCCCAGCTAGTCTGTCAGGACAGACTGAAACTGTGCAGCAGGCCGAGTCTGTACAGCCAAAGTCTCGTCCTCCGAACCAAGGTGACACTTCCAACCTAGGCCCTACATCCCCTGGTAAGGCCTTAACCGGAGTGTCTGACTTAGAGGAAGTTGTACAATCCTCAATCAATGAGGATCTGTATTTATCTGATGCCACCAGCACTGGGGCATCAGAAGATGAAGCAAGTGACACTGAGTAACCATCATGGCACACAATCTAAGCATACTGCAGTGGAATATCTGTAGCTATAAAAGCAAGAACTCATTTCTCCAGTCCATTGTGCGAGCAAGGAGCATTGACGTCGTCATGCTCCAGGAGACATTAACAATGGGATCCGTGTGCTTCTCAGGATATCATGCCTTCACCACTCCAAACCTGGATGGTGCTAGAGGCCTGATGACCCTGGTAAAAGAAGCTATCCCTTGCTCCTTAATAGCCAATCCGCCGCACTGTGGAGATGGTGTTGAATCTCTTGCTGTTGAGATTCAGCTACCTGGGGGCTCTATAAAAATATACAATATTTATAGCAAACCACTGTGTGAGAGCTTAGATCTAAACCAGGTCTGTGCTACTGCAGCACAAGACCGAGTGATCATAGGGGGAGACTTCAATGCACACATGGCCATGCTGAATCCCCGCAAAAGGCCGAACGCGGCAGGCATTCACATAGCAGAAGTGCTTGAGACATTCCCTGAGATCGCTCTTCTCAACACCAAAGAACCAACGCATGTGAAGGGAGGGGTCCTAGACCTCACCTTTGCCACTGCAACAATGGTGGAGAGAATTCGATGGTGTGTTGATGATACAGTTACTAGTGATCACTACGGCATAGTCACCACACTAATGGATGCAGGTCCAGCCCAAAGACCACATCACATTCCTAAATGGAAAACTGACAAGGCCAACTGGTTTGCCTTCCAGGAAGGCTTGGCTCGATGTCTGAAAGACAATGTACCCAATAACGATAATGAAGATGTGGATGTGCTAGAGACAAGGCTAATCCAGGCCATAAACCAGGCAGCCTCACAAACCATTCCCAAAACTCGTCCATGGTCCAGAACTCACAAAGACGCCTGGTACTATAATGACGAGATCAAAGAGGTCAACCACAGGGTTAATATGTGTAGAAAAAACTTCCGACGGCAAAGATCTCCCGACAACCTGGCCCTGCTGAGGGAAGCTGTTGTGGATGCCAAGGAAACTGCCAACAGAGTAAGGCAGGAAAAATGGCTGGAATGGTGCCAGTCTTTTGGGTACCAGACCAGCCTTACAGAGCTGTGGAAACGGGTCAGGCAAGCGACAAGCCGCCAAGCCCCGAAATGCACTCATCATGACCCACAATCAGAGGCTAACAGATTGGTGCTTGAGTTCTCTGCCAGAACCAGCACCAACAATCTGCCTCCAATGATGAGAGAAAAACAACAAAACTTAAATCCAGAAAGACTTGCTCTCATAAGAGACAAGGCACTCGAAGCTGATGAAGCAGATGCCTTGTTCTCTCTTAGGGAACTAAGAAAATCATACAAATCCAGTTCTGGATCAGCACCGGGATCTGATGGGATCTCTCACCCCATCATTTCTCATCTAGGCCTTGCAGGAGAACTTGCATTCTTGCAGGTTATCAACAAATCCTGGCAAACAGCCACAGTGCCCCAGAACTGGAAACAAGCCACAATAGTTCCCATCCCAAAGCCAAAGGAGCCTGGCAAGTACCGCCCCATCTCTCTTCTCAGCTGCCTGGGCAAAACAGCTGAGAAGATGGTACTCAACAGGCTCCGATGGAAAACGGGTCCCCCCCATGAACACCTGCACGGGTTCACAAGGGGTAAGAGCACTGCTCATAGCATTTCCACACTCTTAAGCACAATCTGCACCTCGCCCGCCGTGGTTGTCTTCCTTGACCTGGAGAAGGCTTTTGAATTGGCAAGTCCCCTTGCCATTCAAGAGACCCTAATCCACAAAGGAGTCAAAGGCAGACTCTTGGCCTGGATAGCTGACTATTTTAAAAATAGATCAGCAAATGTCAGATTTCAAGGCCACCTCTCACAGCACATGCCACTTGAAAATGGAACTCCTCAGGGAGGGGTTCTTAGTCCAGCCCTGTTTAATACCCTCATGTCCAACATACTCGACATTCACCTGCCAGAGGGATGCAAGATCATCTCTTATGCAGATGACTTGGCAATCATAGCCTCTGGCAACCACTGCCTAACTAGGGCTCAGCGTTGTCTGAACCTGGTGTCTGAAGAGTGTTGTAGGACGGGTCTAAAAATATCAGCAGCAAAATCCAAAGCAATGGCACTGAGAACCAATGTCAGAAACAAAAAACTCACCATACAGGGTATGGATCTGGAATGGGTGAAGGACTATCTATACCTTGGTGTATGGATAGGACACACACTCACTTTCAAAAAGGAGATCCAATACCTGCTTGACAGAACCAAGGAAAGACTGTCAGTCATGAAAGTCATGACAGGGAGACACATAGGAGCAGGACACAAAGTACTAAGATCATTCTATGTACATGCTGTCCGTCCTATTATTGACTATGCATCTGTCGCCCTCATTGCTTCCAGCACAACATTAAAAGAAAAACTGGAAACAATACAAAACGAAGCAGCCAGGATCATTCTAGGTGCACCTAAGTGGACAAAGGTCATCAACCTCCTCATGGAAACTGATTTACCGTCCGTGGACACTAGAATTGATCTAATGGCAGCACAGTTCCTTTCCAAGGTCCTGCAGGCACCCACAAACTCCTATTTAAGACAAAGAGTTCTCAGACGCCTACAACAAGACTATAAGTTGTTTGCAGACAATTCCTGGCTCACACATACAGCCAGAGTTTTGATACGCTTTCAACTAAAAGATTTATTGCTTGCCAAGGGTATGGACTCCCCCCACCCTGACTACAAAGAACCCCCGCCGTGGGCAAATGAAATGATCGAATTCTCAATTTTAAATCTCACAATGAGAAAAGATCAATATTCCATGCCTAGCCTAAAGGCACAAGCACAAAGGGTCATTGAACAAATAACTCCGCCGGGTAGTATAACTTACTACACGGACGGATCCGTGGATCCAATAAACCATACTGCAGGCGCCGGCTTTGCAACAAAGGATACCACAGCATCCATTAGGGTCACTGACAATGCCTCAACGCTTCAGGCTGAAACGGTTGCGATCATGGAAGCATTGACACACGCGTCCCTGAGGGGAGGACACGTTGTCATTCACACAGATTCAAGAGCAACTATTGACAGTTTACAGCATAGCATGCCCCCAGATAACATCTACCTCTTGACAACAGTATTATACATAGCCCAAAGAATCCTTAGTCAAGGTAGAAGAATCATCATAAACTGGGTCCCAAGCCACATAGGCATACAAGGGAACGAGCTTGCTGATAAACTAGCCGAAAAGGGCAGGGGTATGCCCCCATCCTCCATGATCGTTAAACCCAGCCGAAGGGGACTGAGCCAAGGTACCAAAGCTGCAGCGTGTGCGGTCCTCCGGGGAGCACATAGAGAAAACATCACAAAATCGCTCGCTGCCAAGTGGTACTCAGATGCTTCAGGCTATGAGCCACTGGCCCTTCCTCCAAACACAAAAAGAGGTACCGAAGTCATACTATTCAGACTAAGACTAGGTTACCAATGCGCTTGGCAAATTATTGACAGTGAGTCTGGGAGGTCATGTAAACACTGCGGCGAGCCTAACGCCACCCTGTTACATTACTTGCAGAATTGTGTACACACACAATTTCTGAGACAGGGACCACCCACCACAGCCGCCGGGCTGGTAAAAAGGGTGTGCAACATGCTTTCACCATGGCAGCTGGATCGCTTGCTTGCAATCCAGCCACCGCGGTAAGCATGCAGTTCAAAGAAAACATTTGAGTTAACTAGAAATAGTTAACACAGGCCGGGCCACCCCAGAGAAAAGGCCCGGGCGAAGCATGACTTCGCAAATCTAACTGAACTGAACTGAAGATTGACATTACACTGAGCCCAGCTGAACCCTTCTTCGGACGATGAATAACTCGCAGCATCACTGGGAAAGGTTCACCTGGGCTTCAAGCAGCTGAAATGTTTTGAAAATGATTCTTTTCTGTTGTCTCTGTGTGTAGTGTATATCTCAGGCTGGGAGAGTGCGTATGTAGTGCATGATTTCATTTGACCATGACTAGATCCAGCACTCGTCCAAATCTGACGATATGATTTCATCTGTTTGTCACTGCTGATACTACGAACTTGTCCTCCTTAGCCCAGGTGTACCTTTCTTCGGAGGATGAATTAACGCCATCATCACTGGGAAAGGTTCACCTGGGCTTCAAAGAAGCGTCGAGGGGTGTCCTGTAGCTGAAATGTTTTGAAAAGGATTCTTTTCTGGCCCAGGTTAACCTTTCTTCGGAGGATGCCTTACTAATTGCATCACTGGGAAAGGTTCACCTGGGCTTCAAAGAAGCGTCGAAGGGTCACCTGTAGCTGAAATGTTTTTAAAAAATGATTCTTTTCTCGCCCAGGTTAACCTTTCTTCGGAGGATGGCTTACAAACCTCATCACTGGGAAAGGTTCACCTGGGCTTCAAAGAAGCGTCGCGGGAAATACTACAACATCAGGATAGTTTATTACTATGCAATAAAGACATCATTAGAATTTGAAGTTAGGCTATAACTTGTCATTATGACGCATTATGATTGTCCGACATGTTAGAAATTCATTTGAAGTAAAGGTATAGTTAGTAATCATGAAGTTGATGAAGCATAATAATTATCAGAAAATATAAATATAAATACATAATTAATTATGATGTCAGAAAATGTCATATAAATACATAATTACCGAACGTATATAAAATCTGATATGATATTCATATTAAAAATTATTGACAAGATGTTGATTTTTATAGCTACTGGATTTGAAGAATAATTATTGATAATACTGTGAAGGAAATAATAATTGATAATAGCTAATGAATTTGAAGATGATGAAGACTAATAATTGATAATACTGTGAAGGAAATCACATTAACGCAAGCATATGTGGGAACTGGGGACGCGAGTATATAATTGTCAATCCAGACGGACAATTGGGAATGATCTGATCCTTCGATTCTTGTATAAATTTGAGCAGTGCATGAAGATTGACATTACACTGAGCCCAGCTGAACCCTTCTTCGGACGATGAATAACTCGCAGCATCACTGGGAAAGGTTCACCTGGGCTTCAAGCAGCTGAAATGTTTTGAAAATGATTCTTTTCTGTTGTCTCTGTGTGTAGTGTATATCTCAGGCTGGGAGAGTGCGTATGTAGTGCATGATTTCATTTGACCATGACTAGATCCAGCACTCGTCCAAATCTGACGATATGATTTCATCTGTTTGTCACTGCTGATACTACGAACTTGTCCTCCTTAGCCCAGGTGTACCTTTCTTCGGAGGATGAATTAACGCCATCATCACTGGGAAAGGTTCACCTGGGCTTCAAAGAAGCGTCGAGGGGTGTCCTGTAGCTGAAATGTTTTGAAAAGGATTCTTTTCTGGCCCAGGTTAACCTTTCTTCGGAGGATGCCTTACTAATTGCATCACTGGGAAAGGTTCACCTGGGCTTCAAAGAAGCGTCGAAGGGTCACCTGTAGCTGAAATGTTTTAAAAAAATGATTCTTTTCTCGCCCAGGTTAACCTTTCTTCGGAGGATGGCTTACAAACCTCATCACTGGGAAAGGTTCACCTGGGCTTCAAAGAAGCGTCGCGGGAAATACTACAACATCAGGATAGTTTATTACTATGCAATAAAGACATCATTAGAATTTGAAGTTAGGCTATAACTTGTCATTATGACGCATTATGATTGTCCGACATGTTAGAAATTCATTTGAAGTAAAGGTATAGTTAGTAATCATGAAGTTGATGAAGCATAATAATTATCAGAAAATATAAATATAAATACATAATTAATTATGATGTCAGAAAATGTCATATAAATACATAATTACCGAACGTATATAAAATCTGATATGATATTCATATTCAAAATTATTGACAAGATGTTGATTTTTATAGCTACTGGATTTGAAGAATAATTATTGATAATACTGTGAAGGAAATAATAATTGATAATAGCTAATGAATTTGAAGATGATGAAGACTAATAATTGATAATACTGTGAAGGAAATCACATTAACGCAAGCATATGTGGGAACTGGGGACGCGAGTATATAATTGTCAATCCAGACGGACAATTGGGAATGATCTGATCCTTCGATTCTTGTATAAATTTGAGCAGTGCATGAAGATTGACATTACACTGAGCCCAGCTGAACCCTTCTTCGGACGATGAATAACTCGCAGCATCACTGGGAAAGGTTCACCTGGGCTTCAAGCAGCTGAAATGTTTTGAAAATGATTCTTTTCTGTTGTCTCTGTGTGTAGTGTATATCTCAGGCTGGGAGAGTGCGTATGTAGTGCATGATTTCATTTGACCATGACTAGATCCAGCACTCGTCCAAATCTGACGATATGATTTCATCTGTTTGTCACTGCTGATACTACGAACTTGTCCTCCTTAGCCCAGGTGTACCTTTCTTCGGAGGATGAATTAACGCCATCATCACTGGGAAAGGTTCACCTGGGCTTCAAAGAAGCGTCGAGGGGTCTCCTGTAGCTGAAATGTTTTGAAAAGGATTCTTTTCTGGCCCAGGTTAACCTTTCTTCGGAGGATGCCTTACTAATTGCATCACTGGGAAAGGTTCACCTGGGCTTCAAAGAAGCGTCGAAGGGTCACCTGTAGCTGAAATGTTTTTAAAAAATGATTCTTTTCTCGCCCAGGTTAACCTTTCTTCGGAGGATGGCTTACAAACCTCATCACTGGGAAAGGTTCACCTGGGCTTCAAAGAAGCGTCGCGGGAAATACTACAACATCAGGATAGTTTATTACTATGCAATAAAGACATCATTAGAATTTGAAGTTAGGCTATAACTTGTCATTATGACGCATTATGATTGTCCGACATGTTAGAAATTCATTTGAAGTAAAGGTATAGTTAGTAATCATGAAGTTGATGAAGCATAATAATTATCAGAAAATATAAATATAAATACATAATTAATTATGATGTCAGAAAATGTCATATAAATACATAATTACCGAACGTATATAAAATCTGATATGATATTCATATTCAAAATTATTGACAAGATGTTGATTTTTATAGCTACTGGATTTGAAGAATAATTATTGATAATACTGTGAAGGAAATAATAATTGATAATAGCTAATGAATTTGAAGATGATGAAGACTAATAATTGATAATACTGTGAAGGAAATCACATTAACGCAAGCATATGTGGGAACTGGGGACGCGAGTATATAATTGTCAATCCAGACGGACAATTGGGAATGATCTGATCCTTCGATTCTTGTATAAATTTGAGCAGTGCATGAAGATTGACATTACACTGAGCCCAGCTGAACCCTTCTTCGGACGATGAATAACTCGCAGCATCACTGGGAAAGGTTCACCTGGGCTTCAAGCAGCTGAAATGTTTTGAAAATGATTCTTTTCTGTTGTCTCTGTGTGTAGTGTATATCTCAGGCTGGGAGAGTGCGTATGTAGTGCATGATTTCATTTGACCATGACTAGATCCAGCACTCGTCCAAATCTGACGATATGATTTCATCTGTTTGTCACTGCTGATACTACGAACTTGTCCTCCTTAGCCCAGGTGTACCTTTCTTCGGAGGATGAATTAACGCCATCATCACTGGGAAAGGTTCACCTGGGCTTCAAAGAAGCGTCGAGGGGTCTCCTGTAGCTGAAATGTTTTGAAAATGATTCTTTTCTGGCCCAGGTTAACCTTTCTTCGGAGGATGCCTTACTAATTGCATCACTGGGAAAGGTTCACCTGGGCTTCAAAGAAGCGTCGAAGGGTCACCTGTAGCTGAAATGTTTTTAAAAAATGATTCTTTTCTCGCCCAGGTTAACCTTTCTTCGGAGGATGGCTTACAAACCTCATCACTGGGAAAGGTTCACCTGGGCTTCAAAGAAGCGTCGCGGGAAATACTACAACATCAGGATAGTTTATTACTATGCAATAAAGACATCATTAGAATTTGAAGTTAGGCTATAACTTGTCATTATGACGCATTATGATTGTCCGACATGTTAGAAATTCATTTGAAGTAAAGGTATAGTTAGTAATCATGAAGTTGATGAAGCATAATAATTATCAGAAAATATAAATATAAATACATAATTAATTATGATGTCAGAAAATGTCATATAAATACATAATTACCGAACGTATATAAAATCTGATATGATATTCATATTCAAAATTATTGACAAGATGTTGATTTTTATAGCTACTGGATTTGAAGAATAATTATTGATAATACTGTGAAGGAAATAATAATTGATAATAGCTAATGAATTTGAAGATGATGAAGACTAATAATTGATAATACTGTGAAGGAAATCACATTAACGCAAGCATATGTGGGAACTGGGGACGCGAGTATATAATTGTCAATCCAGACGGACAATTGGGAATGATCTGATCCTTCGATTCTTGTATAAATTTGAGCAGTGCATGAAGATTGACATTACACTGAGCCCAGCTGAACCCTTCTTCGGACGATGAATAACTCGCAGCATCACTGGGAAAGGTTCACCTGGGCTTCAAGCAGCTGAAATGTTTTGAAAATGATTCTTTTCTGTTGTCTCTGTGTGTAGTGTATATCTCAGGCTGGGAGAGTGCGTATGTAGTGCATGATTTCATTTGACCATGACTAGATCCAGCACTCGTCCAAATCTGACGATATGATTTCATCTGTTTGTCACTGCTGATACTACGAACTTGTCCTCCTTAGCCCAGGTGTACCTTTCTTCGGAGGATGAATTAACGCCATCATCACTGGGAAAGGTTCACCTGGGCTTCAAAGAAGCGTCGAGGGGTCTCCTGTAGCTGAAATGTTTTGAAAATGATTCTTTTCTGGCCCAGGTTAACCTTTCTTCGGAGGATGCCTTACTAATTGCATCACTGGGAAAGGTTCACCTGGGCTTCAAAGAAGCGTCGAAGGGTCACCTGTAGCTGAAATGTTTTTAAAAAATGATTCTTTTCTCGCCCAGGTTAACCTTTCTTCGGAGGATGGCTTACAAACCTCATCACTGGGAAAGGTTCACCTGGGCTTCAAAGAAGCGTCGCGGGAAATACTACAACATCAGGATAGTTTATTACTATGCAATAAAGACATCATTAGAATTTGAAGTTAGGCTATAACTTGTCATTATGACGCATTATGATTGTCCGACATGTTAGAAATTCATTTGAAGTAAAGGTATAGTTAGTAATCATGAAGTTGATGAAGCATAATAATTATCAGAAAATATAAATATAAATACATAATTAATTATGATGTCAGAAAATGTCATATAAATACATAATTACCGAACGTATATAAAATCTGATATGATATTCATATTCAAAATTATTGACAAGATGTTGATTTTTATAGCTACTGGATTTGAAGAATAATTATTGATAATACTGTGAAGGAAATAATAATTGATAATAGCTAATGAATTTGAAGATGATGAAGACTAATAATTGATAATACTGTGAAGGAAATCACATTAACGCAAGCATATGTGGGAACTGGGGACGCGAGTATATAATTGTCAATCCAGACGGACAATTGGGAATGATCTGATCCTTCGATTCTTGTATAAATTTGAGCAGTGCATGAAGATTGACATTACACTGAGCCCAGCTGAACCCTTCTTCGGACGATGAATAACTCGCAGCATCACTGGGAAAGGTTCACCTGGGCTTCAAGCAGCTGAAATGTTTTGAAAATGATTCTTTTCTGTTGTCTCTGTGTGTAGTGTATATCTCAGGCTGGGAGAGTGCGTATGTAGTGCATGATTTCATTTGACCATGACTAGATCCAGCACTCGTCCAAATCTGACGATATGATTTCATCTGTTTGTCACTGCTGATACTACGAACTTGTCCTCCTTAGCCCAGGTGTACCTTTCTTCGGAGGATGAATTAACGCCATCATCACTGGGAAAGGTTCACCTGGGCTTCAAAGAAGCGTCGAGGGGTCTCCTGTAGCTGAAATGTTTTGAAAATGATTCTTTTCTGGCCCAGGTTAACCTTTCTTCGGAGGATGCCTTACTAATTGCATCACTGGGAAAGGTTCACCTGGGCTTCAAAGAAGCGTCGAAGGGTCACCTGTAGCTGAAATGTTTTTAAAAAATGATTCTTTTCTCGCCCAGGTTAACCTTTCTTCGGAGGATGGCTTACAAACCTCATCACTGGGAAAGGTTCACCTGGGCTTCAAAGAAGCGTCGCGGGAAATACTACAACATCAGGATAGTTTATTACTATGCAATAAAGACATCATTAGAATTTGAAGTTAGGCTATAACTTGTCATTATGACGCATTATGATTGTCCGACATGTTAGAAATTCATTTGAAGTAAAGGTATAGTTAGTAATCATGAAGTTGATGAAGCATAATAATTATCAGAAAATATAAATATAAATACATAATTAATTATGATGTCAGAAAATGTCATATAAATACATAATTACCGAACGTATATAAAATCTGATATGATATTCATATTCAAAATTATTGACAAGATGTTGATTTTTATAGCTACTGGATTTGAAGAATAATTATTGATAATACTGTGAAGGAAATAATAATTGATAATAGCTAATGAATTTGAAGATGATGAAGACTAATAATTGATAATACTGTGAAGGAAATCACATTAACGCAAGCATATGTGGGAACTGGGGACGCGAGTATATAATTGTCAATCCAGACGGACAATTGGGAATGATCTGATCCTTCGATTCTTGTATAAATTTGAGCAGTGCATGAAGATTGACATTACACTGAGCCCAGCTGAACCCTTCTTCGGACGATGAATAACTCGCAGCATCACTGGGAAAGGTTCACCTGGGCTTCAAGCAGCTGAAATGTTTTGAAAATGATTCTTTTCTGTTGTCTCTGTGTGTAGTGTATATCTCAGGCTGGGAGAGTGCGTATGTAGTGCATGATTTCATTTGACCATGACTAGATCCAGCACTCGTCCAAATCTGACGATATGATTTCATCTGTTTGTCACTGCTGATACTACGAACTTGTCCTCCTTAGCCCAGGTGTACCTTTCTTCGGAGGATGAATTAACGCCATCATCACTGGGAAAGGTTCACCTGGGCTTCAAAGAAGCGTCGAGGGGTCTCCTGTAGCTGAAATGTTTTGAAAATGATTCTTTTCTGGCCCAGGTTAACCTTTCTTCGGAGGATGCCTTACTAATTGCATCACTGGGAAAGGTTCACCTGGGCTTCAAAGAAGCGTCGAAGGGTCACCTGTAGCTGAAATGTTTTTAAAAAATGATTCTTTTCTCGCCCAGGTTAACCTTTCTTCGGAGGATGGCTTACAAACCTCATCACTGGGAAAGGTTCACCTGGGCTTCAAAGAAGCGTCGCGGGAAATACTACAACATCAGGATAGTTTATTACTATGCAATAAAGACATCATTAGAATTTGAAGTTAGGCTATAACTTGTCATTATGACGCATTATGATTGTCCGACATGTTAGAAATTCATTTGAAGTAAAGGTATAGTTAGTAATCATGAAGTTGATGAAGCATAATAATTATCAGAAAATATAAATATAAATACATAATTAATTATGATGTCAGAAAATGTCATATAAATACATAATTACCGAACGTATATAAAATCTGATATGATATTCATATTCAAAATTATTGACAAGATGTTGATTTTTATAGCTACTGGATTTGAAGAATAATTATTGATAATACTGTGAAGGAAATAATAATTGATAATAGCTAATGAATTTGAAGATGATGAAGACTAATAATTGATAATACTGTGAAGGAAATCACATTAACGCAAGCATATGTGGGAACTGGGGACGCGAGTATATAATTGTCAATCCAGACGGACAATTGGGAATGATCTGATCCTTCGATTCTTGTATAAATTTGAGCAGTGCATGAAGATTGACATTACACTGAGCCCAGCTGAACCCTTCTTCGGACGATGAATAACTCGCAGCATCACTGGGAAAGGTTCACCTGGGCTTCAAGCAGCTGAAATGTTTTGAAAATGATTCTTTTCTGTTGTCTCTGTGTGTAGTGTATATCTCAGGCTGGGAGAGTGCGTATGTAGTGCATGATTTCATTTGACCATGACTAGATCCAGCACTCGTCCAAATCTGACGATATGATTTCATCTGTTTGTCACTGCTGATACTACGAACTTGTCCTCCTTAGCCCAGGTGTACCTTTCTTCGGAGGATGAATTAACGCCATCATCACTGGGAAAGGTTCACCTGGGCTTCAAAGAAGCGTCGAGGGGTCTCCTGTAGCTGAAATGTTTTGAAAATGATTCTTTTCTGGCCCAGGTTAACCTTTCTTCGGAGGATGCCTTACTAATTGCATCACTGGGAAAGGTTCACCTGGGCTTCAAAGAAGCGTCGAAGGGTCACCTGTAGCTGAAATGTTTTTAAAAAATGATTCTTTTCTCGCCCAGGTTAACCTTTCTTCGGAGGATGGCTTACAAACCTCATCACTGGGAAAGGTTCACCTGGGCTTCAAAGAAGCGTCGCGGGAAATACTACAACATCAGGATAGTTTATTACTATGCAATAAAGACATCATTAGAATTTGAAGTTAGGCTATAACTTGTCATTATGACGCATTATGATTGTCCGACATGTTAGAAATTCATTTGAAGTAAAGGTATAGTTAGTAATCATGAAGTTGATGAAGCATAATAATTATCAGAAAATATAAATATAAATACATAATTAATTATGATGTCAGAAAATGTCATATAAATACATAATTACCGAACGTATATAAAATCTGATATGATATTCACATTAAAAATTATTGACAAGATGTTGATTTTTATAGCTACTGGATTTGAAGAATAATTATTGATAATACTGTGAAGGAAATAATAATTGATAATAGCTAATGAATTTGAAGATGATGAAGACTAATAATTGATAATACTGTGAAGGAAATCACATTAACGCAAGCATATGTGGGAACTGGGGACGCGAGTATATAATTGTCAATCCAGACGGACAATTGGGAATGATCTGATCCTTCGATTCTTGTATAAATTTGAGCAGTGCATGAAGATTGACATTACACTGAGCCCAGCTGAACCCTTCTTCGGACGATGAATAACTCGCAGCATCACTGGGAAAGGTTCACCTGGGCTTCAAGCAGCTGAAATGTTTTGAAAATGATTCTTTTCTGTTGTCTCTGTGTGTAGTGTATATCTCAGGCTGGGAGAGTGCGTATGTAGTGCATGATTTCATTTGACCATGACTAGATCCAGCACTCGTCCAAATCTGACGATATGATTTCATCTGTTTGTCACTGCTGATACTACGAACTTGTCCTCCTTAGCCCAGGTGTACCTTTCTTCGGAGGATGAATTAACGCCATCATCACTGGGAAAGGTTCACCTGGGCTTCAAAGAAGCGTCGAGGGGTCTCCTGTAGCTGAAATGTTTTGAAAATGATTCTTTTCTGGCCCAGGTTAACCTTTCTTCGGAGGATGCCTTACTAATTGCATCACTGGGAAAGGTTCACCTGGGCTTCAAAGAAGCGTCGAAGGGTCACCTGTAGCTGAAATGTTTTTAAAAAATGATTCTTTTCTCGCCCAGGTTAACCTTTCTTCGGAGGATGGCTTACAAACCTCATCACTGGGAAAGGTTCACCTGGGCTTCAAAGAAGCGTCGCGGGAAATACTACAACATCAGGATAGTTTATTACTATGCAATAAAGACATCATTAGAATTTGAAGTTAGGCTATAACTTGTCATTATGACGCATTATGATTGTCCGACATGTTAGAAATTCATTTGAAGTAAAGGTATAGTTAGTAATCATGAAGTTGATGAAGCATAATAATTATCAGAAAATATAAATATAAATACATAATTAATTATGATGTCAGAAAATGTCATATAAATACATAATTACCGAACGTATATAAAATCTGATATGATATTCACATTAAAAATTATTGACAAGATGTTGATTTTTATAGCTACTGGATTTGAAGAATAATTATTGATAATACTGTGAAGGAAATAATAATTGATAATAGCTAATGAATTTGAAGATGATGAAGACTAATAATTGATAATACTGTGAAGGAAATCACATTAACGCAAGCATATGTGGGAACTGGGGACGCGAGTATATAATTGTCAATCCAGACGGACAATTGGGAATGATCTGATCCTTCGATTCTTGTATAAATTTGAGCAGTGCATGAAGATTGACATTACACTGAGCCCAGCTGAACCCTTCTTCGGACGATGAATAACTCGCAGCATCACTGGGAAAGGTTCACCTGGGCTTCAAGCAGCTGAAATGTTTTGAAAATGATTCTTTTCTGTTGTCTCTGTGTGTAGTGTATATCTCAGGCTGGGAGAGTGCGTATGTAGTGCATGATTTCATTTGACCATGACTAGATCCAGCACTCGTCCAAATCTGACGATATGATTTCATCTGTTTGTCACTGCTGATACTACGAACTTGTCCTCCTTAGCCCAGGTGTACCTTTCTTCGGAGGATGAATTAACGCCATCATCACTGGGAAAGGTTCACCTGGGCTTCAAAGAAGCGTCGAGGGGTCTCCTGTAGCTGAAATGTTTTGAAAATGATTCTTTTCTGGCCCAGGTTAACCTTTCTTCGGAGGATGCCTTACTAATTGCATCACTGGGAAAGGTTCACCTGGGCTTATAAGAAGCGTCGAAGGGTCACCTGTAGCTGAAACGTTTTTAAAAAATGATTCTTTCTCGCCCAGGTTAACCTTTCTTCGGAGGATGGCTTACAAACCTCATCACTGGGAAAGGTTCACCTGGGCTTCAAAGAAGCGTCGCGGGAAATACTACAACATCAGGATAGTTTATTACTATGCAATAAAGACATCATTAGAATTTGAAGTTAGGCTATAACTTGTCATTATGACGCATTATGATTGTCCGACATGTTAGAAATTCATTTGAAGTAAAGGTATAGTTAGTAATCATGAAGTTGATGAAGCATAATAATTATCAGAAAATATAAATATAAATACATAATTAATTATGATGTCAGAAAATGTCATATAAATACATAATTACCGAACGTATATAAAATCTGATATGATATTCACATTAAAAATTATTGACAAGATGTTGATTTTTATAGCTACTGGATTTGAAGAATAATTATTGATAATACTGTGAAGGAAATAATAATTGATAATAGCTAATGAATTTGAAGATGATGAAGACTAATAATTGATAATACTGTGAAGGAAATCACATTAACGCAAGCATATGTGGGAACTGGGGACGCGAGTATATAATTGTCAATCCAGACGGACAATTGGGAATGATCTGATCCTTCGATTCTTGTATAAATTTGAGCAGTGCATGAAGATTGACATTACACTGAGCCCAGCTGAACCCTTCTTCGGACGATGAATAACTCGCAGCATCACTGGGAAAGGTTCACCTGGGCTTCAAGCAGCTGAAATGTTTTGAAAATGATTCTTTTCTGTTGTCTCTGTGTGTAGTGTATATCTCAGGCTGGGAGAGTGCGTATGTAGTGCATGATTTCATTTGACCATGACTAGATCCAGCACTCGTCCAAATCTGACGATATGATTTCATCTGTTTGTCACTGCTGATACTACGAACTTGTCCTCCTTAGCCCAGGTGTACCTTTCTTCGGAGGATGAATTAACGCCATCATCACTGGGAAAGGTTCACCTGGGCTTCAAAGAAGCGTCGAGGGGTCTCCTGTAGCTGAAATGTTTTGAAAATGATTCTTTTCTGGCCCAGGTTAACCTTTCTTCGGAGGATGCCTTACTAATTGCATCACTGGGAAAGGTTCACCTGGGCTTATAAGAAGCGTCGAAGGGTCACCTGTAGCTGAAATGTTTTTAAAAAATGATTCTTTTCTCGCCCAGGTTAACCTTTCTTCGGAGGATGGCTTACAAACCTCATCACTGGGAAAGGTTCACCTGGGCTTCAAAGAAGCGTCGCGGGAAATACTACAACATCAGGATAGTTTATTACTATGCAATAAAGACATCATTAGAATTTGAAGTTAGGCTATAACTTGTCATTATGACGCATTATGATTGTCCGACATGTTAGAAATTCATTTGAAGTAAAGGTATAGTTAGTAATCATGAAGTTGATGAAGCATAATAATTATCAGAAAATATAAATATAAATACATAATTAATTATGATGTCAGAAAATGTCATATAAATACATAATTACCGAACGTATATAAAATCTGATATGATATTCACATTAAAAATTATTGACAAGATGTTGATTTTTATAGCTACTGGATTTGAAGAATAATTATTGATAATACTGTGAAGGAAATAATAATTGATAATAGCTAATGAATTTGAAGATGATGAAGACTAATAATTGATAATACTGTGAAGGAAATCACATTAACGCAAGCATATGTGGGAACTGGGGACGCGAGTATATAATTGTCAATCCAGACGGACAATTGGGAATGATCTGATCCTTCGATTCTTGTATAAATTTGAGCAGTGCATGAAGATTGACATTACACTGAGCCCAGCTGAACCCTTCTTCGGACGATGAATAACTCGCAGCATCACTGGGAAAGGTTCACCTGGGCTTCAAGCAGCTGAAATGTTTTGAAAATGATTCTTTTCTGTTGTCTCTGTGTGTAGTGTATATCTCAGGCTGGGAGAGTGCGTATGTAGTGCATGATTTCATTTGACCATGACTAGATCCAGCACTCGTCCAAATCTGACGATATGATTTCATCTGTTTGTCACTGCTGATACTACGAACTTGTCCTCCTTAGCCCAGGTGTACCTTTCTTCGGAGGATGAATTAACGCCATCATCACTGGGAAAGGTTCACCTGGGCTTCAAAGAAGCGTCGAGGGGTCTCCTGTAGCTGAAATGTTTTGAAAATGATTCTTTTCTGGCCCAGGTTAACCTTTCTTCGGAGGATGCCTTACTAATTGCATCACTGGGAAAGGTTCACCTGGGCTTCAAAGAAGCGTCGAAGGGTCACCTGTAGCTGAAATGTTTTTAAAAAATGATTCTTTTCTCGCCCAGGTTAACCTTTCTTCGGAGGATGGCTTACAAACCTCATCACTGGGAAAGGTTCACCTGGGCTTCAAAGAAGCGTCGCGGGAAATACTACAACATCAGGATAGTTTATTACTATGCAATAAAGACATCATTAGAATTTGAAGTTAGGCTATAACTTGTCATTATGACGCATTATGATTGTCCGACATGTTAGAAATTCATTTGAAGTAAAGGTATAGTTAGTAATCATGAAGTTGATGAAGCATAATAATTATCAGAAAATATCATATAAATACATAATTAATTATGATGTCAGAAAATGTCATATAAATACATAATTACCGAACGTATATAAAATCTGATATGATATTCATATTAAAAATTATTGACAAGATGTTGATTTTTATAGTTACTGGATTTGAAGAATAATTATTGATAATACTGTGAAGGAAATAATAATTGATAATAGCTAATGAATTTGAAGATGATGAAGACTAATAATTGATAATAGCTAATGACTTTTCAGTTGAAGAAGACTAATAATTGATAATACTGTGAAGGAAATCACATTAACGCAAGCATATGTGGGAACTGGGGACGCGAGTACATAATTGTCAATCCAGACGGACAATTGGGAATGATCTGATCCTTCGATTCTTGTATAAATTTGAGCAGTGCATGAAGATTGACATTACACTGAGCCCAGCTGAACCCTTCTTCGGACGATGAATAACTCGCAGCATCACTGGGAAAGGTTCACCTGGGCTTCAAGCAGCTGAAATGTTTTGAAAATGATTCTTTTCTGTTGTCTCTGTGTGTAGTGTATATCTCAGGCTGGGAGAGTGCGTATGTAGTGCATGATTTCATTTGACCATGACTAGATCCAGCACTCGTCCAAATCTGACGATATGATTTCATCTGTTTGTCACTGCTGATACTACGAACTTGTCCTCCTTAGCCCAGGTGTACCTTTCTTCGGAGGATGAATTAACGCCATCATCACTGGGAAAGGTTCACCTGGGCTTCAAAGAAGCGTCGAGGGGTCTCCTGTAGCTGAAATGTTTTGAAAATGATTCTTTTCTGGCCCAGGTTAACCTTTCTTCGGAGGATGCCTTACTAATTGCATCACTGGGAAAGGTTCACCTGGGCTTCAAAGAAGCGTCGAAGGGTCACCTGTAGCTGAAATGTTTTTAAAAAATGATTCTTTTCTCGCCCAGGTTAACCTTTCTTCGGAGGATGGCTTACAAACCTCATCACTGGGAAAGGTTCACCTGGGCTTCAAAGAAGCGTCGCGGGAAATACTACAACATCAGGATAGTTTATTACTATGCAATAAAGACATCATTAGAATTTGAAGTTAGGCTATAACTTGTCATTATGACGCATTATGATTGTCCGACATGTTAGAAATTCATTTGAAGTAAAGGTATAGTTAGTAATCATGAAGTTGATGAAGCATAATAATTATCAGAAAATATAAATATAAATACATAATTAATTATGATGTCAGAAAATGTCATATAAATACATAATTACCGAACGTATATAAAATCTGATATGATATTCATATTAAAAATTATTGACAAGATGTTGATTTTTATAGCTACTGGATTTGAAGAATAATTATTGATAATACTGTGAAGGAAATAATAATTGATAATAGCTAATGAATTTGAAGATGATGAAGACTAATAATTGATAATACTGTGAAGGAAATCACATTAACGCAAGCATATGTGGGAACTGGGGACGCGAGTATATAATTGTCAATCCAGACGGACAATTGGGAATGATCTGATCCTTCGATTCTTGTATAAATTTGAGCAGTGCATGAAGATTGACATTACACTGAGCCCAGCTGAACCCTTCTTCGGACGATGAATAACTCGCAGCATCACTGGGAAAGGTTCACCTGGGCTTCAAGCAGCTGAAATGTTTTGAAAATGATTCTTTTCTGTTGTCTCTGTGTGTAGTGTATATCTCAGGCTGGGAGAGTGCGTATGTAGTGCATGATTTCATTTGACCATGACTAGATCCAGCACTCGTCCAAATCTGACGATATGATTTCATCTGTTTGTCACTGCTGATACTACGAACTTGTCCTCCTTAGCCCAGGTGTACCTTTCTTCGGAGGATGAATTAACGCCATCATCACTGGGAAAGGTTCACCTGGGCTTCAAAGAAGCGTCGAGGGGTCTCCTGTAGCTGAAATGTTTTGAAAATGATTCTTTTCTGGCCCAGGTTAACCTTTCTTCGGAGGATGCCTTACTAATTGCATCACTGGGAAAGGTTCACCTGGGCTTCAAAGAAGCGTCGAAGGGTCACCTGTAGCTGAAATGTTTAAAAAAAAAACGATTCTTTTCTCGCCCAGGTTAACCTTTCTTCGGAGGATGGCTTACAAACCTCATCACTGGGAAAGGTTCACCTGGGCTTCAAAGAAGCGTCGCGGGAAATACTACAACATCAGGATAGTTTATTACTATGCAATAAAGACATCATTAGAATTTGAAGTTAGGCTATAACTTGTCATTATGACGCATTATGATTGTCCGACATGTTAGAAATTCATTTGAAGTAAAGGTATAGTTAGTAATCATGAAGTTGATGAAGCATAATAATTATCAGAAAATATAAATATAAATACATAATTAATTATGATGTCAGAAAATGTCATATAAATACATAATTACCGAACGTATATAAAATCTGATATGATATTCATATTAAAAATTATTGACAAGATGTTGATTTTTATAGCTACTGGATTTGAAGAATAATTATTGATAATACTGTGAAGGAAATAATAATTGATAATAGCTAATGAATTTGAAGATGATGAAGACTAATAATTGATAATACTGTGAAGGAAATCACATTAACGCAAGCATATGTGGGAACTGGGGACGCGAGTATATAATTGTCAATCCAGACGGACAATTGGGAATGATCTGATCCTTCGATTCTTGTATAAATTTGAGCAGTGCATGAAGATTGACATTACACTGAGCCCAGCTGAACCCTTCTTCGGACGATGAATAACTCGCAGCATCACTGGGAAAGGTTCACCTGGGCTTCAAGCAGCTGAAATGTTTTGAAAATGATTCTTTTCTGTTGTCTCTGTGTGTAGTGTATATCTCAGGCTGGGAGAGTGCGTATGTAGTGCATGATTTCATTTGACCATGACTAGATCCAGCACTCGTCCAAATCTGACGATATGATTTCATCTGTTTGTCACTGCTGATACTACGAACTTGTCCTCCTTAGCCCAGGTGTACCTTTCTTCGGAGGATGAATTAACGCCATCATCACTGGGAAAGGTTCACCTGGGCTTCAAAGAAGCGTCGAGGGGTCTCCTGTAGCTGAAATGTTTTGAAAAGGATTCTTTTCTGGCCCAGGTTAACCTTTCTTCGGAGGATGCCTTACTAATTGCATCACTGGGAAAGGTTCACCTGGGCTTCAAAGAAGCGTCGAAGGGTCACCTGTAGCTGAAATGTTTAAAAAAAAATGATTCTTTTCTCGCCCAGGTTAACCTTTCTTCGGAGGATGGCTTACAAACCTCATCACTGGGAAAGGTTCACCTGGGCTTCAAAGAAGCGTCGCGGGAAATACTACAACATCAGGATAGTTTATTACTATGCAATAAAGACATCATTAGAATTTGAAGTTAGGCTATAACTTGTCATTATGACGCATTATGATTGTCCGACATGTTAGAAATTCATTTGAAGTAAAGGTATAGTTAGTAATCATGAAGTTGATGAAGCATAATAATTATCAGAAAATATCATATAAATACATAATTAATTATGATGTCAGAAAATGTCATATAAATACATAATTACCGAACGTATATAAAATCTGATATGATATTCATATTAAAAATTATTGACAAGATGTTGATTTTTATAGTTACTGGATTTGAAGAATAATTATTGATAATACTGTGAAGGAAATAATAATTGATAATAGCTAATGAATTTGAAGATGATGAAGACTAATAATTGATAATAGCTAATGACTTTTCAGTTGAAGAAGACTAATAATTGATAATACTGTGAAGGAAATCACATTAACGCAAGCATATGTGGGAACTGGGGACGCGAGTACATAATTGTCAATCCAGACGGACAATTGGGAATGATCTGATCCTTCGATTCTTGTATAAATTTGAGCAGTGCATGAAGATTGACATTACACTGAGCCCAGCTGAACCCTTCTTCGGACGATGAATAACTCGCAGCATCACTGGGAAAGGTTCACCTGGGCTTCAAGCAGCTGAAATGTTTTGAAAATGATTCTTTTCTGTTGTCTCTGTGTGTAGTGTATATCTCAGGCTGGGAGAGTGCGTATGTAGTGCATGATTTCATTTGACCATGACTAGATCCAGCACTCGTCCAAATCTGACGATATGATTTCATCTGTTTGTCACTGCTGATACTACGAACTTGTCCTCCTTAGCCCAGGTGTACCTTTCTTCGGAGGATGAATTAACGCCATCATCACTGGGAAAGGTTCACCTGGGCTTCAAAGAAGCGTCGAGGGGTCTCCTGTAGCTGAAATGTTTTGAAAATGATTCTTTTCTGGCCCAGGTTAACCTTTCTTCGGAGGATGCCTTACTAATTGCATCACTGGGAAAGGTTCACCTGGGCTTCAAAGAAGCGTCGAAGGGTCACCTGTAGCTGAAATGTTTTTAAAAAATGATTCTTTTCTCGCCCAGGTTAACCTTTCTTCGGAGGATGGCTTACAAACCTCATCACTGGGAAAGGTTCACCTGGGCTTCAAAGAAGCGTCGCGGGAAATACTACAACATCAGGATAGTTTATTACTATGCAATAAAGACATCATTAGAATTTGAAGTTAGGCTATAACTTGTCATTATGACGCATTATGATTGTCCGACATGTTAGAAATTCATTTGAAGTAAAGGTATAGTTAGTAATCATGAAGTTGATGAAGCATAATAATTATCAGAAAATATCATATAAATACATAATTAATTATGATGTCAGAAAATGTCATATAAATACATAATTACCGAACGTATATAAAATCTGATATGATATTCATATTAAAAATTATTGACAAGATGTTGATTTTTATAGTTACTGGATTTGAAGAATAATTATTGATAATACTGTGAAGGAAATAATAATTGATAATAGCTAATGAATTTGAAGATGATGAAGACTAATAATTGATAATAGCTAATGACTTTTCAGTTGAAGAAGACTAATAATTGATAATACTGTGAAGGAAATCACATTAACGCAAGCATATGTGGGAACTGGGGACGCGAGTACATAATTGTCAATCCAGACGGACAATTGGGAATGATCTGATCCTTCGATTCTTGTATAAATTTGAGCAGTGCATGAAGATTGACATTACACTGAGCCCAGCTGAACCCTTCTTCGGACGATGAATAACTCGCAGCATCACTGGGAAAGGTTCACCTGGGCTTCAAGCAGCTGAAATGTTTTGAAAATGATTCTTTTCTGTTGTCTCTGTGTGTAGTGTATATCTCAGGCTGGGAGAGTGCGTATGTAGTGCATGATTTCATTTGACCATGACTAGATCCAGCACTCGTCCAAATCTGACGATATGATTTCATCTGTTTGTCACTGCTGATACTACGAACTTGTCCTCCTTAGCCCAGGTGTACCTTTCTTCGGAGGATGAATTAACGCCATCATCACTGGGAAAGGTTCACCTGGGCTTCAAAGAAGCGTCGAGGGGTCTCCTGTAGCTGAAATGTTTTGAAAATGATTCTTTTCTGGCCCAGGTTAACCTTTCTTCGGAGGATGCCTTACTAATTGCATCACTGGGAAAGGTTCACCTGGGCTTCAAAGAAGCGTCGAAGGGTCACCTGTAGCTGAAATGTTTAAAAAAAATGATTCTTTTCTCGCCCAGGTTAACCTTTCTTCGGAGGATGGCTTACAAACCTCATCACTGGGAAAGGTTCACCTGGGCTTCAAAGAAGCGTCGCGGGAAATACTACAACATCAGGATAGTTTATTACTATGCAATAAAGACATCATTAGAATTTGAAGTTAGGCTATAACTTGTCATTATGACGCATTATGATTGTCCGACATGTTAGAAATTCATTTGAAGTAAAGGTATAGTTAGTAATCATGAAGTTGATGAAGCATAATAATTATCAGAAAATATCATATAAATACATAATTAATTATGATGTCAGAAAATGTCATATAAATACATAATTACCGAACGTATATAAAATCTGATATGATATTCATATTAAAAATTATTGACAAGATGTTGATTTTTATAGTTACTGGATTTGAAGAATAATTATTGATAATACTGTGAAGGAAATAATAATTGATAATAGCTAATGAATTTGAAGATGATGAAGACTAATAATTGATAATAGCTAATGACTTTTCAGTTGAAGAAGACTAATAATTGATAATACTGTGAAGGAAATCACATTAACGCAAGCATATGTGGGAACTGGGGACGCGAGTACATAATTGTCAATCCAGACGGACAATTGGGAATGATCTGATCCTTCGATTCTTGTATAAATTTGAGCAGTGCATGAAGATTGACATTACACTGAGCCCAGCTGAACCCTTCTTCGGACGATGAATAACTCGCAGCATCACTGGGAAAGGTTCACCTGGGCTTCAAGCAGCTGAAATGTTTTGAAAATGATTCTTTTCTGTTGTCTCTGTGTGTAGTGTATATCTCAGGCTGGGAGAGTGCGTATGTAGTGCATGATTTCATTTGACCATGACTAGATCCAGCACTCGTCCAAATCTGACGATATGATTTCATCTGTTTGTCACTGCTGATACTACGAACTTGTCCTCCTTAGCCCAGGTGTACCTTTCTTCGGAGGATGAATTAACGCCATCATCACTGGGAAAGGTTCACCTGGGCTTCAAAGAAGCGTCGAGGGGTCTCCTGTAGCTGAAATGTTTTGAAAATGATTCTTTTCTGGCCCAGGTTAACCTTTCTTCGGAGGATGCCTTACTAATTGCATCACTGGGAAAGGTTCACCTGGGCTTCAAAGAAGCGTCGAAGGGTCACCTGTAGCTGAAATGTTTTTAAAAAATGATTCTTTTCTCGCCCAGGTTAACCTTTCTTCGGAGGATGGCTTACAAACCTCATCACTGGGAAAGGTTCACCTGGGCTTCAAAGAAGCGTCGCGGGAAATACTACAACATCAGGATAGTTTATTACTATGCAATAAAGACATCATTAGAATTTGAAGTTAGGCTATAACTTGTCATTATGACGCATTATGATTGTCCGACATGTTAGAAATTCATTTGAAGTAAAGGTATAGTTAGTAATCATGAAGTTGATGAAGCATAATAATTATCAGAAAATATCATATAAATACATAATTAATTATGATGTCAGAAAATGTCATATAAATACATAATTACCGAACGTATATAAAATCTGATATGATATTCATATTAAAAATTATTGACAAGATGTTGATTTTTATAGCTACTGGATTTGAAGAATAATTATTGATAATACTGTGAAGGAAATAATAATTGATAATAGCTAATGAATTTGAAGATGATGAAGACTAATAATTGATAATACTGTGAAGGAAATCACATTAACGCAAGCATATGTGGGAACTGGGGACGCGAGTATATAATTGTCAATCCAGACGGACAATTGGGAATGATCTGATCCTTCGATTCTTGTATAAATTTGAGCAGTGCATGAAGATTGACATTACACTGAGCCCAGCTGAACCCTTCTTCGGACGATGAATAACTCGCAGCATCACTGGGAAAGGTTCACCTGGGCTTCAAGCAGCTGAAATGTTTTGAAAATGATTCTTTTCTGTTGTCTCTGTGTGTAGTGTATATCTCAGGCTGGGAGAGTGCGTATGTAGTGCATGATTTCATTTGACCATGACTAGATCCAGCACTCGTCCAAATCTGACGATATGATTTCATCTGTTTGTCACTGCTGATACTACGAACTTGTCCTCCTTAGCCCAGGTGTACCTTTCTTCGGAGGATGAATTAACGCCATCATCACTGGGAAAGGTTCACCTGGGCTTCAAAGAAGCGTCGAGGGGTCTCCTGTAGCTGAAATGTTTTGAAAAGGATTCTTTTCTGGCCCAGGTTAACCTTTCTTCGGAGGATGCTTTACTAATTGCATCACTGGGAAAGGTTCACCTGGGCTTCAAAGAAGCGTCGAAGGGTCACCTGTAGCTGAAATGTTAAAAAAAAAATGATTCTTTTCTCGCCCAGGTTAACCTTTCTTCGGAGGATGGCTTACAAACCTCATCACTGGGAAAGGTTCACCTGGGCTTCAAAGAAGCGTCGCGGGAAATACTACAACATCAGGATAGTTTATTACTATGCAATAAAGACATCATTAGAATTTGAAGTTAGGCTATAACTTGTCATTATGACGCATTATGATTGTCCGACATGTTAGAAATTCATTTGAAGTAAAGGTATAGTTAGTAATCATGAAGTTGATGAAGCATAATAATTATCAGAAAATATCATATAAATACATAATTAATTATGATGTCAGAAAATGTCATATAAATACATAATTACCGAACGTATATAAAATCTGATATGATATTCTTTTTTTTATCCACTTATTCCCCCTTTCGTATCGCTCAAAAATGACAATCGACTACTGTCATCCTTATTAAACTTCTATTTATCTATTTTTAGACTTATTTGGGCATTAGAATAATCCATTATTCACCATTTTCATCCATGTCATTTATTATATATAATCTGATTTTTTGTCGATTTCACATTAATACTTTTCAAATGTAAAGGAGCCATTTCTCGAACAATCTTTTGTTATTATTATTATTATTTTCACAATGGCACCATCTTTAAGTTTTCTGTGATGTAAATAAACCCCGAAAGTCTCGAAGTGGATAAACAAACTCGGAATGGTCCGGGAAATTCAGTAGCTCGGAAAACCCATTGTTTCTAAAAAGGAATCAATAATTCCGTATCGTATTCATGTTATCTTTATCATTATCATATAAATCATGATCATCATTACAGTTTCGTCACTTTTATTGTTATTATTGTAGATAATTTACAATTATTGTTTATTTTCCTGTTCCTATGCCTTCCTATCCTTCTGCTCCGCCCAATCTCCTTTGCTTCCTCCCTCTTCATTCTGCCCCTTTTCATCCCAGCCTTCCCCTCTCCCTTTCTTCCTCTGCCTCCTCCTTGGCCTCGTCTTTCTCCTCCTCCCTCCTTTCCCCCCTCTCCCCTTCTCCCTCCTCCACCTCTTCCTTTCTCCTCCTCTTCTTTCATCCCTCCTCCCCTTTTCCTCCTTCACTTCTTGCTTTCTCCTCTCTTCTCTTCTTTAATCTCCTCCTCCCCTTTTTCCTCCTTCATATCTTCCTTTCTCCTCCCTCTTCTTCTTGTCTTTCCTCCCTCTCCTCTTCTTGTCTTCCCTCCCTCTCCTCTTCTTGTGTTTCTTCCCTCTCCTCTTCTTGTCTTCCCTCCCTCTCCACTTCTTGTCTTCCCTCCCTCTCCTCTTCTTGTCTTTCCTCCCTCTCCTCTTCTTCTCTTTCCTCCTCCTCTTCCTCAGTCGCTATCTGCAGGTGGTTATTTGTGACTCGATGCGTCCCATCCCGTCGCTCAGCATGTGATCGCTTCAACTCCGGCAGGAAGATCTGAATGTAAATTATCACTTTTGCTTTCACCTTCAAATACTATCACATAGTTCCTTGTAAGTACTATCCATTCATTTACTGTTAAATTAATAATTATATATATATATATATATATATATATATATATATATATATATATATATATATATATATATATATATATATATATATATATATATATATATATATACATATATATATATATATATATATATATATATATATATATATATATATATATATATATTTATATATATATACATATATAAATACATTTATTTATTTATTTATTCATTTGTATCTGTGTGCGGGTACATGGTTCTGTGTACATTTCTCTGCTTTGGTGCACATTTATACTTTGGTAGGAATATTTGTATGCGAATGTTGGTATGTCTAGATGTTCTTGCATGTATTTGTGTATTTGTTTATGTGAGTGTCCGTGTCTAGGTAGGTGTGACTGGTGCATTTATACATTTGCATGTATGTGAGTAAGTATGCAAGTATTTGTGACTGTGCACGCAGACGTTTATTCAGATTTATTCAGATTTATTCAGATTTATTCAGATTTATTTATTTATACGTTTATTCAGATTTATTCAGATTGTTTTATCATATCGACGCTAAACCATCAGTTACGCAAAAAAATAAAAAATAAATAAATAAATAAAAAAGGAAATAATAAAATAATTACAAGTTTTTCCTTTCCTTTGGGACTTAGCTTTTTGTTATGCCGTATTTCGGTCTAATTCATTACATGTAAATTTAAATTATGCTTTTTATTCAGATTATATTATCGATTAAATGTTTATGTTTTCTCTAATTATGTACATAGAGACAGACTTTTTCTTTTGGTATTAACATTACCATTATTATTATTACATAGGTAGGCCTATGCGTGCGTTATACTGCATCGTTTCCAATTCTTAATCTTAGTGCAAATCTGCATCTGTTGTTTAGAAGCAATGTAAAGAGCTAAAGAAAGAAAAAAATTATATATCTAGAGTCCTTGTTAGAATTCCCAGCTTCTTCAATAAACTCATGACAATGATTATAAATCGCTGACCTACATTTTCATCTCTCTCTCTCTCTCTCTCTCTCTCTCTCTCTCTCTCTCTCTCTCTCTCTCTCTCTCTCTCTCTCTCTCTCTCTCTCTCTCTCTCTCTCTCTAGCTGCCTTTGAAAATTGTTGTCATTATCATTATCCATCTCTCTCTCTCCTGCTTTTCACGTAGCTTTTCCTCAAGTTCCTGATACAGACTTTATCCTCGCTCTTAAATTTTATGTTGTTGCTTTTATCAATGATGGGAAGTTTTCTAGTCTCCTTTTCTCTCCTCCTTTCTCCTCTCTTTCCTTTAAACTTCCACTTCGCTGCTTCAAACTCATAAAATCTCCCACGGATGACATAACTGCGGACGAAGGAAAAGTCCTATCAAGAAAAATGGGATTCCAAATCACGCTCCGGCGGCGAAGTCCATTGTGATTCGGCCTCCGTCTCATTTCTTTACACTTGGGATGTAAGGGCAGACTATTATATATTCTAGTACGTAAATAAGCACGCACAAATTATGCATGTATATGTATATTTGTATGTACGTATGTATTAATTCAAAATTTCTTGATGACAGAAAAAAAGAAAGCAGAAACATCTCTTAATCTCTTAAATAGGCCATGTGCCTTCACCAGAAACGCATTTGCTCGATTCCATCCAAAGCGAAATGAACTTTGCAACAGAAAGGCATGCGAGAATGTTAGATAGATGTAGAACTATAAGAAAGAGAAAAAAAACAGTAAGTCACAGTCGGAATATTGGCTTTGCCTCACGGACCCTTTTTGTTTACCTTGTTCCTTTTTCTCTCTTTTTTTATTATTATTCTTTGTGTCTTTGACGATCGAGGTTCGGGGGGGGGGGAGTGAATAGCTTTTTTAACAAAATGATATATATCTATCCTATTAGAAGTTTTTC
>NC_091591.1:21841243-21843743 GCF_042767895.1 Penaeus vannamei | reverse complement strand
CCGAAGAAGGGTTCAGCTGGGCTCAGTGTAATGTCAATCTTCATGCACTGCTCAAATTTATACAAGAATCGAAGGATCAGATCATTCCCAATTGTCCGTCTGGATTGACAATTATGTACTCGCGTCCCCAGTTCCTACATATGCTTGCGTTAATGTGATTTCCTTTAAAGTATTATCAATTATTAGTCATATTCACTAGCTATTATCAATTCTTTAATCTCCTCCCCCTTTTCTCCTTCACTTCTTGCTTTCTCCTCTCTTCTCTTCTTTAATCTCCTCCTCCCCTTTTTCCTCCTTCATATCTTCCTTTCTCCTCCCTCTTCTTCTTGTCTTTCCTCCCTCTCCTCTTCTTGTTTTCCCTCCCTCTCCTCTTCTTGTGTTTCTTCCCTCTCCTCTTCTTGTCTTCCCTCCCTCTCCACTTCTTGTCTTCCCTCCCTCTCCTCTTCTTGTCTTTCCTCCCTCTCCTCTTCTTCTCTTTCCTCCTCCTCTTCCTCAGTCGCTATCTGCAGGTGGTTATTTGTGACTCGATGCGTCCCATCCCGTCGCTCAGCATGTGATCGCTTCAACTCCGGCAGGAAGATCTGAATGTAAATTATCACTTTTGCTTTCACCTTCAAATACTATCACATAGTTCCTTGTAAGTACTATCCATTCATTTACCGTTAAATTGATAATTATATATATATATATATATATATATATATATATATATATATATATATATATATATATATATATATATATATATATATATATATATATATATATATATACATATATATATATATATATATATATATATATATATATATATATATATATATTTATATATATATACATATATAAATACATTTATTTATTTATTTATTCATTTGTATCTGTGTGCGGGTACATGGTTCTGTGTACATTTCTCTGCTTTGGTGCACATTTATACTTTGGTAGGAATATTTGTATGCGAATGTTGGTATGTCTAGATGTTCTTGCATGTATTTGTGTATTTGTTTATGTGAGTGTCCGTGTCTAGGTAGGTGTGACTGGTGCATTTATACATTTGCATGTATGTGAGTAAGTATGCAAGTATTTGTGACTGTGCACGCAGACGTTTATTCAGATTTATTCAGATTTATTCAGATTTATTCAGATTTATTTATTTATACGTTTATTCAGATTTATTCAGATTGTTTTATCATATCGACGCTAAACCATCAGTTACGCAAAAAAAAAAAATAAATAAATACATAAAAAAGGAAATAAAAAAATAATTACACGTTTCTCCTTTCCTTTGGGACTTAGTCTTCTGTTATGCTGTATTTCGGTCTAAATCATTACATGTAAATTTAAATGCTGCTTTTTATTCAGATTATATTATCGATTAAAAGTTTATGTTTTCTCTAATCATGTACATAGAGACAGACTTTTCCTTTTGGTATTAACATTATCATTATCATTAACATTATCATTATCATTATTATTATTACATAGGTAGGCCTATGCGTGCGTTATACTGCATCGTTTCCAATTCTTAATATTAGTGCAAATCTGCATCAGTTGTTTCTAAGCAATGTAAAGAGCTAAAGAAAGAAAAAAAATATATATCTAAAATTCTTGTTAGAATTCCCAGCTTCTTCATAAACGCATGACTATGATTATAAATCGCTGACCTACATTTTCATCTCTCTCTCTCTCTCTCTCTCTCTCTCTCTCTCTCTCTCTCTCTCTCTCTCTCTCTCTCTCTCTCTCTCTCTCTCTCTCTCTCTCTCTAGCTGCCTTTGAAAATTGTTGTCATTACCATTATCCATCTCTCTCTTTCCTACTTTTCACGTAGTTTTTCCTCAAGTTCCAGATACAGACTTTACCCTCGCTCTTAAATTTTATGTTGTTGCTTTTATCAATGATGGGAAGTTTTCTAGTCTCCTTTTCTCCCCTCCTTTCTCCTCTCTTTCCTTTAAACTTCCACTTCGCTGCTTCAAACTCATAAAATCTCCCACGGATGACATAACTGCGGACGAAGGAAAAGTCCTATCAAGAAAAATGGGATTCGAAATCACGCTCCGGCGGCGAAGTCCATTGTGATTCGGCCTCCGTCTCATTTCTTTACACTTGGGACGTAAGGGGAGACTTATATATATTCTAGTACGTACATAAGCACGCACAACTTATGCATGTATATGTATATTTGTATGTACGTATGTATTAATTCAAAATTTCTTGATGATAAAAAAAAGAAAACAGGAACATCTCTTAGGCCATTCACCAGAAACGCATTTGCTCGATTCCATTCAAAAGCGAAATGAACTCTGCAACAGAAAGGCAAGCGGGAATGTTAGTTAGAGGTAGAACTATAAGAAAGAGGGGATAAAAAACAGTAAGTCACAGTCGGAATATTGGCTTTGCCTCACGGACCCTTTTTGTTTACCTTGTTCCTTTTTCTCTCTTTCTTTTATTATTATTCTTTGTGTCTTTGACGATCGAGGTTGGGGGGGGGGTGAATAGCTTTTTA
>NC_091591.1:21828743-21836243 GCF_042767895.1 Penaeus vannamei | reverse complement strand
TAATACTACTTTGCTAATGGGAGTCAGGTCATTATTCCAATATTCTTTTTAAAGTGACCAGGTCTTTTGGAATTTAGTAAAAAAAAAAAAAAAAAAAAAAAAAAAAAAAAAAAAAAAGCAATATGCATTGATAAGTAAAATCAGGCCCTGTTGGTTTGTTGAATAGAAAGTACAATCCATGAATTTGAGAAGTGAATAGTGTCATTGGGAGAAAGAGCTACAACGAAGTCAGGCAGAGGAAAGGAGATGGATGAGAAAAGCTACATTGAGGACGAGGGATAAAGACGATAATAGTGGCGATTATGGAATTTATTTTGCATTCAGTCTCAGCTTAAGAAAAGTCTCTAATAACCTACAAGTGAAACAGAAAGATACATGGATTTTTTTTTTTTTTTTTTTTTTTTTTTTTTTTTTTTGCTGTTCTTATCATCAGTTTTCAAGTAATTAATGTACTGAGGATACTGATATGATTTTAAGGAAATCAGTCACCATTTTAGCGTTTCACAATGTGTCGAGCTCTCATAATCCCCCTTTAAGCTCTACTTCAAAATAAGAAAAATATAGACTAATAGGCCATTCTCTCTCTCTCTCTCTCTCTCTCTCTCTCTCTCTCTCTCTCTCTCTCTCTCTCTCTCTCTCTCTCTCTCTCTCTCTTTCTCTTTTTCTTTCACACACACACACACACACACACACACACACACACACACACACACACACACACACACACACACACACACACACACACTCCGCCACCAGTACAATTCTCTTTTACGACTTTTGCTCTCTCTCTCTCTCTCTCTCTCTCTCTCTCTCTCTCTCTCTCTCTCTCTCTCTCTCTCTCTCTCTCTCTCTCTCTCTCTCTCTCTCTCTCTCCATCACCAGTACAATTCTCGTTTAAGACTTTTGCTCTTTCCTTCTTTCTTTTGATACTTTATTGAAAACATATACCTAGTTCAGGTTACATTTTAGACATGTTATGGTCATACTAAATGTTTTTCTTGACTAAAGGCTCTCATTATTAGTGATTCCCATCTTAAAGTCAAGTCTTACAATGCTATAGTTTACATATACTACAGAGTTGCAAATTATAGCCTATTCATCTATGTATCTTAGCCATATAAGTATTGTATATTTGAAATTTTGTTAGGAGTAAGCTCCAGCATCAAAAATGAATGAATGAACTTATTCCACAACTTTGCGTATCTAAAGAGAAGCTGCCGCTGGTAGTGTGCTGCACAACAACGAGGCTCCTCCAGTGCTGCAGTGTGATTGTTCCACTCTTCTTGTGGTGTGCACAACTCGCCTTCTGATTGTTTGCTAATGAGGGACTTCTTAGCGATGAATGCGGTACACCGTCGTCAAGCCAGCTACGTGTCTACGTTCCTCCGGTGTTGAAGGCTGTCTAGGTTTGGTGGGAGGTCTGGTGTTCTATCTTTAATGATCCTCTTCGCTCTTTCTCGTATTTTTTCCAGAACACCGAGGTGTGTGGTGTTTGTTTTTATCTCTGTCACTCCCTTTCCAAACTCTGCTGTTTCCCCTTCCTTTGTTTGTATCTCTTTTCATCTCTGCTTGTCTTTCTGTTTCCCCCATCACTATCTTGTGTTTCCGTTTCTCCCTGTCTTTTTTTTTCCTGCTTTTTTTAGGCTGTTCCTCCGTCTCTTTGTCACTGTTTCCCATTTCGTTGCTTCTGCCTCTTTCCCCTTGTTTTGTTACTATAGCTCTGTTTTTTCTCGTTCCTAGTTTGCCTCTCAATTGTTCGCTTCCCTTCCTTTTGTCTTTCTCCCTTTCCTATTTTCTGTTTCTTCCTCTCCTTGTTTATCTCTTTCTGATTTTTTTTTTTTTTTTTTTTTTTTTTTTTTTTTTTTTTTTTTTTTTTTTTTTTTTTTTGTCTCTGTTCTCATTTTCCTTGCTTGCTTCCGTCTGTTTATTTCCTTTCCTAGCTTTTGTCTCTCTCTCGTTTCTCCCTCGCTCTTGCCTCACTGTCTCCCTTTCCTTTTTTCTGTTTCTCCTTTCTTTACTTACGTCTCTCTGTTTCAGTCTTTCCTGTTTTCTGCCTGTTTTATTCCTCTCTAAGCCGCTCCTCCTCTCCTGGAGTAAGGCATTGTTAAGTTGCAAAGCCGCTTCTTGGCGCAGGAGGGGAAACCCAATTTACTGCACAGATTGCACTTCAGGCCACCTGGTCACAGCATGTCGATGGCATAAAATGTGCCAGTGACTTTGTCAAAATTATCTCTGACCTGGTTTTTGGGTATAGTAAGATCTCATCATACTCGCTTCTCATGCTATGAAAAGAGGGATTGGAGGATTTTATGGCGCTCTTTCAGCATGAATCATAGATTTGCTGCTGATAATTCACGTGAAGCGATGATGCTAATGCCTGCTTATTTTCAGAACATTTTCCCTGTCGAGATTCAAATTGAAACTTTGCTCTCAGAGATATAACGTGAAGTCATTCCAGTCTGTTATTTTCTGCTTCTTCTTTTTCTTTCTTTCTTTCTTTCTTTTCTGTATACCGTAAAGTTCATTCTTTGTCACCTGATCCCGCTAGACACATAAAATGTCCACGATATTTTTGTTAAATGAAATCTCTACTCATCGATGGCTCCACAAGTGCTCAACCACCATTCAGTAAGCCTACGTGACTTCTCTTGTTTTTCCCATCCATTGAGTTTTAGTGACATTGTGGTTAGAATAATTTGGAAATACGAAAAGAGATATTTCCGAAAGTCTAGAAAAGATTAAAAAGGTAAGGCAGGTAAGACTAGTATTTGACTCTTTCGTGTCTATGCACTTAAAGAGCCATATATGTATATATACAATAAACTTACCTGATGATAGGGTGGAGACAATTGCCTCTATTCGATCATCTGGTCTTCTGCAGGGAAGATGTTGGCCTCACCCTCCCCCCTGAAGAAATTTTTAAAATCACCGAAAGACAACTCTTCATTATATATATATATATATATATATATATATATATATATATATATATATATATATATGTGTGTGTGTGTGTGTGTGTGTGTGTGTGTGTGTGTGTGTGTGTGTGTGTGTGTGTGTGTGTGTGCGTGTGTGTGTATGTGTATGTGTATGTGTATGTGTATGTGTATGTGTGTGTGTGTGTGTATATATATATATTATATATACATATATATATATATATATATATATATATATATATATATGTATCTATATATATATATATAATATCGTCTCTTGTATAGAAAATAGAATACTGAAAATTATTCGCTTCTCTTGCTCTTAACTAGTTCTATAATCTCAAAGCTGGCCTTTAGTTCACTGTATATCCTGCCCTTCTGCTCTCCTAAAAGCACTCTTACTACACTTCATTCTGGGCAGCTCTTCCGTTACGTTGCTTCACACTGCGAATGGCACTCGTCACTGCTGAATTAAACTCGGACGAAAGTTTACTGTCGCGCCCTGTTTCCCTTCTCTTCATTCATTCGGTTTCTTTTTCTTTCTCCTCTCCTGTTATTCCCGCTGGCCTTTGCATCATCATTTGGGTCATCAGTCTTATTCCTTCCATTTTGTATACGATGTTCTCGTACCTCTCCTTTTCTTTTCCTCATCTGGGTCGTGTTTCCGTTTTCATGTTGCTCTTAGTCCGCTGATCAGAATTTTGCTTATTTTTCTTGTTTCATACTCTTCTTCACTCCTCTGCTCGAACCCTTTTCTTTCCGTCTCTGGTAGACTTCTCCCTTCCCATCTCCTTGGGCTTGTGCTTGTACTTCTTCTGATACTCTCTCATCCTCGGCTAATGGACTTTTTCTGAGCCTCATCTCCTTTCTCATGTAGTTGTTATTGGTCATTAAACTCAATCTACCCTTCCTTCTCTCGCTTAATAGTCTCTTCTCTCCTTTTCAGGTCCTTCTTATGTTCTTATTTTGACCTTTTTTCTACTTTTGATTTATACCCTGCCCTCCAATAGGGGAGTTTTAAGCTGTAAGATATAGAAAATGTTGAGTTGTTTTATTATGATTATAGATATTGTTATCTTTGACGGTCTGATGTATTATCTAAGAGACTTAATTACAATGCAGATACAATATTTTCTAGCTAATTGAACTCTATGCAAAGGTAATTTCTAACATTGATTTCCATTTTTTTTCTTTTGCTAATTACGTAGGTGCTATTACAAACTATTATTTTTCTTCTTCTCAATAAGAGGTAGGCTACAGATCGATTATTTATCCGAAATGTAAAAATCTGCCTCTGATGTGATCTTCAGATTGCAGGAGCTGGATGGTTCCAAAGGAAGAAAAAAAATAAACTTACAAAACAAAAATAAACTTACAAAACACATCTTGACTTCGTCGAATTTATATTATTTTTTCCCCACAAAGACTAATATTATTTTTAAAAAGGGGCTTATTTAATTTGGTTTTCCATGGCAGCTTTACTCGATGTGCTAAGCGTTTTGCCAGTCAATGCAAAAACATATTTTGTTCACAGAAAATGATAAATAAACAAAGAATAAATATTTTGCAGTAACAGTTTCTTTCCTTTTTTCAGATGCTAAAAACAGTTTGAAACGTTTCATAATTGCAGAAATGTATGTAGAAAACCAGACACTCGGAAAAAAAAAATTACATTAAATCTGATACTGAATGTGATATATAAAAATTCTATACTTTGTATATCTTAATGTTTTCTTAGCTTTCAGCTATGTAGATAATTAGATTTCGATTACAGCAAACACACACACATACACTTATATTTGTGTATATATATGTATATATATATATATATATATATATATATATATATATATATATATATATATATATATATATATATATGTGTGTGTGTGTGTGTGTGTGTGCGTGTGTGTGTGTGTGTGTGTGTGTGTGTGTGTGTGTTTATGTGTGTGTGTACACGCATGCATACACACACACACACACACACACACACACACACACACACACACACACACACACACACACACACACACACACACACACACACACACACGCACATATATATATATGTATATATAAATATTTCTCTATACCAATTTAGCTACAACACTCTATCCCTACTCATGAACCTTTACAGCCTATGAAGTCACCATTCTTTGTAATAACCTGGACGTCTCTCTTTCCTTCGCTTTCCAAAAGATAATAACATCCACATTCATTCTAATATAAAAACTGGAGCAACACAGCCTAAGAGACGTATAAGCAGAATAAAAAAAAACAGAATCCTAATGTTACTAGCACTCGCAGCCCTAATAAGGCCTTGTGTTCTGGCACTGACACCACCCACATAAACAAATAATGTTAATGGAGGCACTTGGAGGAAAAATGGCTACGCGTTTGAGATCTAGCTTCCAGATGAAATCATTAGCAAATAATAAACTTATTAAACTGCAGATACAGATCCCTGGGCATGGATAAGAAATCACAATATGAGACCAATAAACACTCGAAAACGGACGATGAATTTGGGCACTGCGACTCTTTTTGCACCGAAAGCCCGTGCAAAGCGATTCGCGATTACTCCCTGCGGTACAGGACGAGGCTTTCCATCCTCGTGCAGTAAGTGGTCCCTTTTATGGCGAGTAAATAAGGGAAAAACACATTTGGTTTGTTATATTTACAGTCGCTCTGTTTCTCTACCAATTCTTTCCCCATTTGTACACACATACAAACAGATAAACGTATATATAAATCATTCATATAAACATGTACTCACAAACACACACATGTGTGTATATGTGTGTGTAGAATTACTTAATTATCTGTCTGTTTATACAAACACACGCACACAAGCGTGTGAGTGTATGTGTGTGTGTGATATATATGTGAATAAATGTACATATATACACATATGTATTCATACTTACAAATGCTGTCATTGTTTTCAGCATCATCATAACTGCTACATTTGCTATTGTTGTGCGTGCATATGCATGTGACAGTGTGAGGCAGCGGGATATAGGGGGCGGGTGTGCGTTGCAACAAAAGCGTGAAAGAGTTTCCTCATTTTCGTGATGTCAGCTGACCTCATTCAACTTTTTCACCTAACTTGACGTGCAACGCCCCCCCCCCCCCTCTTTCTTCTATTCTTTACTCGTCAGTAACGTTGCCTCAAAACAAACGGTTATTTTGGTATTCTAATTTTTCGGTGAAGAAAATTACACTCAGAAAAGTGAAATAAAAAGAAAATTTTTATTTTTAACAGTCACTGTCATGCTGTTCCAATGGAAAAGTTGCGCAGTTGTAAAAAAAAAAAAGAAAAAAAAAAAGATTGCTGCTCCAAAAAAAGAAAATTAGTTTCCCTTGTCCTGAAAAAGTCATGAAAGAGGAAAACTAAAAAAAAAGGGAAATACTCCATCAGAAATGAAAGCAATGTCGAGACCAACAAACTTTCGTTGCCTTCCACACGCAGGCTAGTTTGGAAGAAGACACCAGAGATATAGGAAAGCGTTTTTTCTTTTTCTTTTTTTCTTCTTCTTCTTCCTTAATGGAGGTCATTAAGAAAAGAACAGAAAGAAAGAAAGAAAAATTGTTACAGATTAAATATTCTTTAAAGTTTGCCGTTAACAAAGCGTTTGAATGAAGGCATGTTAAAATTCAGTGTTTGTATGTATTACTGCCTTTTGTTAAAATGTTTGTGTGAAAACAAAGAAGAGGAAAAAAAAATATTCCTACTTTAAATGTATTTGCCTCTTGTGCAAATAATGTTGGGTCGAAACAGAATCATAATTATAATGACGTAATATTAACTTAACTAATAAACCCACAAATAAACTAATAATAATAATAAACTAATAAACTTATCGACCATTTCCTTGGGAGAAGAGAGCAATGCAATAGAGAAACGAGGGGTAATCTTATCCATTTTGTATTTTTGTGTGTATCTGTGTGTGTGCGAGAGAGAGAGAGAGAGAGAGAGAGAGAGAGAGAGAGAGAGAGAGAGAGAAAGAGAAAGAGAAAGAGAAAGAGAAAGAGAGAGAGTGAGAGAAAGAGAAAGAGAGAGAGAGAGAGAAAGAGAAAGAGAGAGAAAGAGAAAGAGACAGAGGGAGAGAGAGAGAGAGAGAGAGAGAGAGAGAGAGAGAGAGAGAGAGAGAAAGAGAAAGAGAAAGAGAAAGAGAAAGAGAGAGAGTGAGAGAAAGAGAGAATGGAATGGTAAAAATAGAAAAAAATATATATACATTATCTGTTCATATGTCCGGAACAACGAAAGACTCCGGTAACAAATTTCATTAAATATTATTTTATTCGTTTTGGAAGAATGCGTTTTGCTGTTTTGCTAAAAGTCAGTGAAGTGAGCACAAGCAAAGGTTAGAGTCTCATCAAAAACAGAACTCATGTATTGTGGTCAGTGCAGAGGGTGATGAGTTTTACTGTCGACTTCATAGAGATCCTTTCTTGTTCATATAAAAGCTTAGTATGTATGTATATATATATATATATATATATATATATATATATATATATATATATATATATATATATATATATATATATATATATA
>NC_091591.1:21797277-21799777 GCF_042767895.1 Penaeus vannamei | reverse complement strand
CTCTCTCTCTCTCTCTCTCTCTCTCCCCTACTTGTTTCACTCGTTCTTTCTTTCCCTTGAACATATTTATTATCAGAATTATTCTTTTGAGGATATATAGACTCTGATAATTCTACATTTGCGACTTTAAAAAGATTACTATACAATTTGACTTCAGTTCTAAAAGTGTTATGAATCACAGAAGTATTGAACGAGGAAAGGTAAATAATGCGAATGTTTATTGTATTTTTTTAAAGAACAAAAGAGTTCTTGATAGCAATTAATTGCGTATATTGTACTTTTCTTTTCATGCATCTAGTAAGGTTTAATATAACATCATTGTCTGTATAATAATAGTAGTATATATAGTAGTAAAACACATACACACTATCCGTGTTTTCTTCTATAAAGTTTCTTAAATCAGTTGTTTATGTATAACTGAAGACCGAATATAGATATTAACCTTCTTCACTACCTTTATAAATTGCATGATTTCAGGTCGAGTCACTTACTCTCTCTCTCTGGCTCTCTCTCTCTCTCTCTCTCTCTCTCTCTATCTCTCTATCTATCTCTCTCTCTCTCTCTCTCTCTCTCTCTCTCTCTCTCTCTCTCTTTCTTTCTCTCTCTCTGTCAAAGGAGTTTATTCATAGTCGAACGACGTTTCTCCGGATTCATATTTTCTTATGCAGTTTCCTGAGTGTGTTGGGGAGCGATCTGGCAGCTTCCATCGGATTCTCGTGCCACAGTTAAAGGATGACCGTTATCCATTGACGATGAAAGAAGAGGGAGTTCGGGCGAGGTATGAAGGGCAAAGGATATAAGAATGCTGTATACAAGGGAATACATTTCAATGATAACTACTATTCTTTTGTATGAAAAATAGAATTAAAGTGTCGAGAATTGTGTTTCGTATAAGTAATACAGAAAAAAGGAGTATTTCCTCTACAATGCAGCATGCCCATCTACAAATACAACGAATATAAAAATAAAATGAAAAAGTCCTCTCAAACAGCTAATTATAAAAGTTTGTTGAGCAGGACGAGTCTGATAATAATGTGGATAATAAGGCACGTGGAAATGGCGATCGAGAGTCTGAGTGGTTCCCAGAAGACCTTCCATGTACGCTTGTATCTATATCAAATTCTTATAACTTAAACAGTCTGTATGCCTCTGTTATAACCTATACTTGTACCTTATTATTTCCCGCGACGCTTCTTTGAAGCCCAGGTGAACCTTTCCCAGTGATGAGGTTTGTAAGCCATCCTCCGAAGAAAGGTTAACCTGGGCCAGAAAAGAATCATTTTTTTTTTTTTTAACATTTCAGCTACAGGTGACCCTTCGACGCTTCTTTGAAGCCCAGGCAAACCTTTCCCAGTGATGCAATTAGTAAGGCATCCTCCGAAGAAAGGTTAACCTGGGCTAGAAAAGAATCATTTTCAAAACATTTCAGCTACAGGAGACCCCTCGACGCTTCTTTGAAGCCCAGGTGAACCTTTCCCAGTGATGATGGCGTTAATTCATCCTCCGAAGAAAGGTCAACCTGGGCTAAGGAGGACAAGTTCGTAGTATCAGCAGTTACAAACAGATGAAATCATATCGTCAGATTTGGACGAGTGCTGGATCTAGTCATGGTCAAATGAAATCATGCAATACATACGCACTCTCCCAGCCTGAGATATACACTACACACAGAGACAACAGAAAAGAATCATTTTCAAAACATTTCAGTTGCTTGAAACCCAGGTGAACCTTTCCCAGTGATGCTGCGAGTTATTCATCGTCCGAAGAAGGGTTCAGCTGGGCTCAGTGTAATGTCAATCTTCATGCACTGCTCAAATTTATACAAGAATCGAAGGATCAGACCATTCCCAATTGTCCGGATTGACAATTATGTACTCGCGTCCCCAGTTCCCACATATGTTTATGTTAATATGATTTATTTCAGAGCATTGTTAATACCGATTTTAATTAATATTTGAATCAGATTTGTTGTTCGTTTGCGATTTGTGCTACTAGTATGTTTCTTACAATATTATCTCTGAAAACTGCATGGCAGTTGTGTTTCACGAACTTCATAATTATTAGGTATAGCTTTAAGTTAAATTCCTATAAATTATATAGTCTGCATCCCTTTGTAATAACCATTACTTATGCTTTATCATTTCCCGCGGCGTTTCTCTGAAGCCGAGGTGAAACCTTTCCCAGTGATGGAGTTAGTAAGCCATCTTCAGAAGAAAGGTCAACCTGACCGGAAAAAAGAAAGATCCAGAGACGCTGCGACCAAACCAAACGGTTAGTTGTTTAACACGGGTTATCCAGCTTTTACCTTTTAGAGAGAACACAACTACACATCGCCTGCCAAAGAAATATTGAAATATATTATAAAGATGAAGAAGTCTTGGACAGATATTTTATATATATCGTTATATACTATTTATATTAACATGAATTATCTTGTTTTTGTGCAGATTTTATTTAGGATAACTTATCGCCCACTTAATATTATAGACAGACTACAAGT
>NC_091591.1:21744777-21749777 GCF_042767895.1 Penaeus vannamei | reverse complement strand
ATATATATATATATATATATATATATATATATATATATTAGCTTAAGCAGACATTAAAGCGCCGGACGAATATGTAGAAAGTGTCTTTTAAAAAGTATATATATTTTTTCATTGTACCCATATGACTTGTTTCCCATTTGAAGTAATTTGAAACTTGCCACAACTTAAATTCTTTATACAATGCTTGCTAATCCAGCGACAGTGACACCTTGTCCTTCATCTAAATTGACAGTAAAATGTAAATGATATTTGTATATGTTATTTGTATTGACACATGATGTTTTCATCATATAAGGCAACTGTATAATAATTTATGTACATATTATTTCTCTTGCTCTAGCAATTGTCTTATAAATATTACTGTGTAGTATGGAAGTCATAATGGGTGCCTGCCAATTATTACTACATGAATACCAGCTATTTCATGTAAAAAAGCATTTAAGGATAATCATTTGTGTGTCTGGCTGGTGTGCCATGTATTTCCTGTGCAAGCAGTGTGGATTTGGATTAAACTTTAAATGGTTATTGACTTTATTGATGTGTATAAAAGACATCAAGTAATCTTACATAATTTTAAGCCTCCCATTAAAGATTAAGTTGAAAGAAGTGTTTGTTTGCTTTATATAATATATTTATATAAAAGGTAGACGAGTTCATACAATTAAATAGTGTAACACCATAACATGCTCCTAAACTTCCATTGGAATGCTATAATGGTGTATAAAGATTTTTAATTGTTAATTTTAACTTTCTTTTTTACTATTATTTCATCACTTAGGCAAAAAAATTACAAGTGTATTTTTTTCTTTTTTAGGTAGTGGACGCTATGAACAGCCAGAACTCACACCAGCTGAAGAGCTCATTTCCTCTTTGATTCACCCAGTTACGGTAGAGGGCATTGCACAATTACCTAAAGGAGAAATGGAATGTAAATGTATACTTTCACTTGCATATTGTGATGTCTCCAGATCAAAAGTATGTTTGTTACATAAAAGAGACATTTGATAAATTTTGGTTATGAAATAGTCTCTGGTTTATAAGCAGATGCTGTATGAAAGAAAAATGAAATATAAATTTCACTCTTTTCTTTTAGTCCTGTCAATGTTTATATACAACCAACATATATATAATATATATAATCCAAAAACTAATCCAGAATGGTCTAGTGATATATATATATATATATATTTTTTTTTTTTTTTTTTTTTTTTTTTCAAAATACATTATCAGTGAACTGCTTCTAAGCATGTACAGAGATCATAGTAAGTTTGAAAAAAATAAATAAAAAAGAAAAACATTTTCGCCTAACAGCAGCTCCGATGTGTTGAGGCTCATTTCTTTGGGCAGCAAAGATGGGTCCTCATTCCGAAGCATGTCATCAAGTAGTCGTAGCCTCTGTATATGCAGTAGTTGTGCAGGAGAAGACATGCAATTACAATTTTTGCACATTTCTCTGGTGCATATTGTAGAGTACCAAATAAGGTGCACAGACAGCAGAACCTTGATCTTAATACGCCAAACATCTGCTCCACCACCACGCGCGTTTGGATGTTGCTCCTATTATATAATATTTGAGTTTGGGCCTTATGTATATGTATAAGTTCTAACCATGCTGTGAGGTTTTGTAGCATTATATTTCATTGTCTTACCTGTAGTGGCGAGTTTCATGTTTCTGTGCTAGAAGCGAGAATATCAGGTTTCGTTTTATATGTATGAGATGACACAATAATTAAAAATAATAGTTTATATATATACATAATAAAAAAACAGTAACACAGAAGATAATACACCAAACTAAAATAAATGAAAATTATATATATATATATATATATATATATATATATATATATATATATATATATATATATATATATATATATATATATATATATATATATATATATACACACACACACACACACACACACACACACACACACACACACACACACACACACACATATATATATATATATATATATATATATATATATATATATATATATATATATATATATATATATGTATGTATGTATGTATATATGTGTATATATATATATATATATATATATATATATATATATATATATATATATATATAACTTGTTATAAAAAAGTTATAATATTTAAAAGAAACCCACTTCAAAAGTACAAAATAAATATCCCAATCTAACGATACATAATAACAAATACCAAAGAAGCACCCATAGGAACAGACCACACCGACATGTTACAGAAATGAGAGCCACGATGCACCCAGGGCAACGTAGTCAATATGTAAGGGACGTTTCTACATGCCTCAACATATTCGACGTGATATGAAATACGATGTTGACACGAATCACGGGAAGTAACAGCGGAAATAAGGAGAGAGAAAGAGAGGATTGAGAGAGGAAGAGAGAGACGAAGAGGGGGATGGGGAATAGAGAAAGAAGGGCAAGTAGGAGGAGGAAGGGAATTTTAATTATCATTATGATTATCATTGTTATTACGAAAATAATTATAGTAATTTCAGATAATGCTATTAAAGATAATTATATCATTATTAATGATGATGACAATAATAAAGGTATTGATAGTAATGTTATAAATAATGATGGCAAGAATAGTGATAATAGTAAGGGTTAAAAATTATATTAACAAGACAACAAAAACATGATAGTAGTGATGACAATGATATCTTTAAAGATGATAATGATGTCAATAATGATGATAATGGTGGTAGTGGTGGTAATGATGATGAGTATAGAAAAAAACGAAACACGAGCATCGCTTTGTATAACAGTATTACACTGAAAACTTAGGTTATAACATTATCATAAGCTGGAAAAGATATTTACAATCTAATCTACCCCTCAGACTTTTAGACTTTTCCTTCGACGATATGACTTTAGACTTTGAACAACATATATGAGCGCTTCAAAAGGATTTTTCTGGCCAATTGTGTTTGTTGAATATTTGAGTTTAACTTTCATCTACAATATAAACTTCAATATATTTACTTTAATACGCTGCGGTCATGAGATAGATCACAGAATGCATTAATGAGAACATGTCATTGATCATGTTAAAGATAGATTTTATAATTGACGTAGAATTAGATAAACGGATTATCGGTTAATTAGTCTGAGAACACCTTCGGACGCGCAGACATTCATATAACAAACACCAAAACTAAAAATTCCTGGGAAGATAAGGGAATATTTATACGGTAATTTATATTTCTGATAAGCAAAATTTAACGGATTATGGAAAGCATTCAAAAGATTTATTGGTAATTATTTTAGTGTAACAATAATAAGAGTGATGAAGGGAATGTTAATGATAAGAGAAGAAAGTTAATAGCAATATTAAGAGAAATAATAGTTACAGTGATAATGATTATGCAAACAGTTATAGTAGATGTTACAACAATTATTATAGTGATTGTAAGGACGATATTAACTGTATTAGTTATAATAATGTTGATATTATAGTATCTCAACAACAATTATTAGATATGTTGATAACCATAGCAATAGTAATAAGAATAAATGACGATTATGCTTATAACTTTGAAAAATACCAATGACATTATTAATAAAATTAATTTTAACAATAATGATGAAATGACAAAAACAACAAAACTTTTAATTGAATATCTTAATTTCAATAGTCTCAGCTTGATGATCACCAACTATCATAACAATTCCTGGAACAATGACATCGAGATAAAGTTACTAAGATAAAAAGAGTAAGACAACATTTCTAACCATAGTTTGAAACTCTGCTGTTTGCTGACGTTTGAAGCCTGTCTGTTATGCAAACATTCTCTTCTATACTCCTGTTCTTTTGCTATTATTGTTCTCTTTCTTTCTCTCTCTCTCTCTCTCTCTCTCTCTCTCTCTCTCTCTGTCTCTCTCTCTCTCTCTCTATATATATATATATATATATATATATATATATATATATATATATATATATATATATATATACATATATATATATATATAAAAATATATATATATATATATATAAATATATATATATATATATATATATATATATATATATATATGTATATATATATATTATATATATATATATTGCTATCAATGCTCTCATTCCTTTGATTATTGATATTGCAATTATTATTCTTGTTATTATCATTATCATTTTTATTTATTATTATTATTATTATCTTTATTGTTATTATCCTAATCACCATTATTTTCATTATTACTGTTATTATCAGTGTTATCGTCTTTATTATTATTGATATCATTATCAATATTATTATCATAGTAGTTATCATTATTTTATCACCATGATTAAGGGTCTAAAAAGGAAGAGGAAGAAGGAAAGGAAGAGGAAGGTGAAAAAATAAAAAAGACGAAAACGAAAAAGAGGATGGGAGGATATGAGGAAGAAGAACAGGAAAAAAGCGAATAGGAACAGGATGGGAAAGGAGCAGGAAGAAGAAGAGAAAGAAGAAAATGGATGGTGCAATGATTAAAAAGATGTGTAAAGCTATACAAGATTTAACTTACTAATGTCAAGATTTTTGAAAAGGCGGAAAGAGAAGAAAAAGTGAAAAGCGTCGGAAAAGGGGAAAAAGGAAATAGTAAAATAATGAGAATAGTAGGGTAAAGAAGAGGTATAAAAAGAAAGAAAAGATTTAAAAATTATAGATAAACTAGCGATAGCGTGGAGAGGAGAACGACAGATGATAAAGTAGGATGATACCGTTAAGGATGACGTGAGGGAGGCACTGGAGGAGTTGCAGGAAAAGGAGCGAAGGATATGGAGTAGGAGTCCTCAAGGAGAATGTTGAAGAAAGGAAGAAGGAAGAGGAAGATGTTTATTCCCAAGCGCACAAAGCTATATTCAAATGACGGAATCTAGTGTTACGTCCAAATAGGATAGAAGGAAATGAAACAGTTGAGAGAAATGTATTTCCAAAAACTCACACACACGCCGACTGGGAGGTCAGGTCATTCATATCAATACGGCCGTGCATT
>NC_091591.1:21729777-21734777 GCF_042767895.1 Penaeus vannamei | reverse complement strand
CTTCCCAGAGTCTCGTCTATACTGTGTTTTGTGAGTTATATTACCTGTATGGTTGTTATTATGTCTATCATACATTCTATCATATCATATCAAATGTATTTCGTATTTTCTTAATTTCCAAAACCCTTTTTTTCTTTTTTTTATTGTCACCAAAACGTATTTTCACCAATTCGTTCCATATTTACAAAGGAAGAAAGAAGAAAAACGAACGGAATTAACCAAAATGAAAATAATTTTGCGAGGAAATGACGAATATCCGCTCATTGTCTGTAGACATGAAAGAAATATTTCGAGTATTTTTCGTCAAGGACGAAAAATACTAGAGATTCTCTCCTGCAGAGTATGTGTACAAATGTAACGAAGGGAAATTATGAGACTTTGTAATATTGGAGCGTTAGAAGACAAGGATTCGGGAAAACAAACACATAAAGTTTCGTATGTATAGGATCTTTGTTAAAGTTGCGAGGAGAGTGAGATATGAAAGTACACATAGGAAGAATAGGAAAGTACAAATTCCACGGGTGGGAAAGTACACATACCGGGAGTATTAAAACAATGCGCAAATACAAGGGGGAAAGGGAAAACAGGCTATACATACACGGGAAAACTAGGAATGAACCGAGAATCATAGAAATGTACATATGTGAGGGGGAAAAAAAGCTCCACACACTAGGAAAGAGGAAATGCACAACACCAGGAAAATGAAAGGAAATATGGTATTATTTGAAATGCAACCCCACAACTAATTTACTACCCACCAGGAGGCGGAACGGGTTTCGTTGACGGCACCCATTAGGTGAATCATTTTATTGCAGTGAAACGTGGAAAAAAAAGTTACTTTATTGAGTGGCACTGTAAAGAGTGTGTTTTTTATTCCTTGTACTCTCGCTGAAAGATCATCATTTTGGAGTCAGATTCCACAAACGATCGACGGCTACTCCTGCAACTGCAGCAGACGCCGTCCATCACCGACGATAGGAGCCGGTGCACAATCCCCCACAGGACCGTACCCCAAGGCGCCCGAGAAATTCGCCGAGAACTGCCCGACGCCGATCCTCTACAGGCGCAAAGACCTCTCGCTGACGTCCTCTTCTCCCTTTGTACGGCTCACTCCGGCAGAAATCCCAGGAGGGAGACGATAATCAGCCCCAGCACGAAAACGGGGCCACACCAGCAGCAGCAACAGGTCAGGGGTCCATCCCCGCAGTGAAGGCGGCTTTTCGGGTGACCCCCCACCCCCACCCCACCCCCGACGACCGCAGGAAACATCGAAGGATCCGGGCTCTAAAGCGACACTCGTTGAAAGGGTCCGAGATAAGTGCAAATGTCGTCGAAAAGCAGCTCGCGCGGAGGTGATTGGAGTTCTGGGAGAGATGTCGCTGCGGCCGCAGGGAGAAGAGTGCCAAGTGGTGGAACACATCATTCTTTGGCGGGAAATCGGACGGATTTGTAGCGGATGACGTATGCGAGGGAAATCTAATGAGCCAATTAGATTCGTGCATTAACGTGACATGATCATAGACACTCAATAGAACCAATCAGATATGGAATAGATCATCACATGAAAATAGAGGCTGGTCCCGGGAGAAGCCATTTGAAATTCAAATCAGTTCAATCATGGCTAGACAGTGTATAGGTTGCGAGATGAATTATTTCGATTTCATCGAGAAATATCCTAGAAACAACAAAGCAAGTTAACTATATCTACAATGCCCGCATCGTAAGACACTGTGCCAGACACCAGCGGGTTTGTGGTGCATGGAAAAGAGTCCAAAAAACAAAATGAAGAAAGCAGTGTATTTTTTTCTGTAAGCGATTGCAATTCCCGCCAACAACGACCTGGATTACTCCGACGATCCCAGTGACCCGCAGACTGGCCCGCCTAGAGTTAATGGTTAGGTATGATGTGGTTAAAATTTCTTGGGTCTTTGATCTCTCCTGCCAGAAAATACAAGGTGAAGATTTTACAGACTAGGCGGGTTTGGGGGCGTGGCGGCAGCCATCCCCTGAAAGGGGGTATAAGGGGGCGAAGCTCCCTACATCTACTGAAAACGTGTCAGACACCTGGTTTGCCCGGGCTCTATCCTGCAGAAGCATACAAGGTGACCAAAGCAGCCCCCCCCCCACTGGAAGGGGGTTTAATGGGGCTAAGTCCCCTATACAATATGGAAATGTGTTAATATATTATGCTTGTTAGTATTTTACCGATATATCTCGAAATTACCTTCCAAAGTCACTGATATGTATAATGTCCGCCCCTGTTATCGGGACCGATATGGTAGTTTGCGAAGGAAATGAGTGCTAGATCCGTTGGAAACACGACGAAAGCTACTGGAATATTATTCTATTCACCCGAAAAACGGTGTGGGGTAACATTTCCAAATTTACTGGAAATATACATATACCAAGATAAAATAAGAGAGGCCACAGCTACAATGACTTATCTTCAATAGGAGGTAGAGGAGGCGAAATAGTTCTCAAATTTGAAATGAGTGCAGAACGTTTTGTAGATGGTTCTGTCGCACATATGTGGTGTGTATGGAATCCATCATACTAATGGATATGGTTTCCAACATACTACTTTACAGAGAGTACCATAAATTATTAGGGATACACACACACACACACACACACACACACACACACACACACACACACACACACACACACACACACACACACACACACACACACACACACACACACACACACACACACACACACACACACATACACACACACACACACATACACACACACACACACACACACACACACACACACACACACACATATATATATATATATATATATATATATATATATATATATATATATATATATATATATATATATATATATATATATATTATAGAAGAACTGGTGATGGCAGTTCTAAACAAACTTATTTGCTCTTCTCACTAAAGCTTCTGAAGTGTAAAAGCATCCACCCTGCTAAGATGGATCTTCCAGAGAGAAAACAAGGGACGCATGAATTTGAGAAAATTTATATATAAAAAAATGGATTAAGTGAAAAAGCCAATACGAATAGGTATTACGTAACTAGACTTACAAACACATACCTTGACACAAACACACAGAGAAATGCACAAAATAAGCAGACACAAGGACACATACAGGTACAGAAACAAACAGACACATAAGTAAACACAATCAAGAACTCTGGAAGTGTCAGACAGTAAGCCAAAGACTAAATATTGATGAGAAGTTAACAATACACAGGAGTAAGGCGGAAATTCAATTCTTGTTTGATAATTCATTATTATGCCGGAATGTCTAAAATAAGGATATCTGTTTTTGTTTGTTTACCTTTTGCATCATATTCCATCTTTTACATTTAATATATGTCTATGCTTATACTTTTTCTCACAGTGAATTAATTCTATCAGAGTTTAGTTTCCATTTTATTCATTTATTAAGTCATTTCGTGACATGTTCCTGTGGATTTAGAATTAGGTGAAAATACGAAAGCTTTTTCTGAAGTCAATAACGTATTTTATCACAATAGTGCAATGCCTATACTATTTTGATCTTAAAAAATAATTCAAAGATTATACTCTAGCAGTTTCTAATAACTGCTCTTATGAACTTTCGGTCTAAAGTATTTATAAAAGACGGACATTTCAAAGTCTCAGAAAATAAAATGGTTAGAAGCGAGAGTAAGGCAAATCATGGGATTAAGTCACTCATTTTTTCCAAGACATTTTCAACAGTTTATGCTCTGGAAAATGTATGGGAAATCATCGATAACGCTGTAGTAATTCCATAGATATACATGCATAAAAGCTAATGGGAACACACAAATATGTCAGTACCTTGGTGAACTAATGGCTTACTGTACCTGCTCTTGGACTCCTCTTCACAGTGTCTCATCTGTATTGTATCTCTGCATTCGACATCCTGTTTGTGAGATTCCCTTTATAATTCTCTCCGTCACGTCCAAAACATGTAAAAAGCTCATCTCTTATATTTTTTAGATTTTCTTGGTTTATTGTAATCTTGATAAAGCCTTTAGATACTGACAGTTTTCCTCCACCTTTTCGGCATTAAGACAATCAAAAAGAATATTAGTATTCTAACCTCTTTTCATATTTACAAGAGAGAGAGAGGGAGAGAGAGAGAGAGAGAGAGAGAGAGAGAGAGAGAGAGAGAGAGAGAGAGAGAGAGAGAGAGAGAGAGAGAGAGACAGAGACAGAGAGACAGAGACAGAGAGAGAGACGAAAACAATACACCAAAGAGAATATTTTATCGGAGGAAAAGACGAAAACATATGTCTCTCCTCATCGCCTGTTGATATGAAAGAGATATATATCAGGATGGAGTGCAGACCGGGGACGAAAAATACTCGAGCTACTCTTCCGTAGAGCGAGTGCGCGAATTTAACAAAGGGAAATGGTAAAGCTTTGTAGTGTTGGAGAGTTGGAGAGAGACTGGGCTACGGGGGAAAACACGTTCGCATGACGTCCTTTCTCCAAATAAGCATTAAATCTTTGTTGGGATTATCAGAAGAGTGATATAAAAAATAGACATAACAGGAGTAAGAGAGCAATGTAAACTATACTAGGAAAAAAAATAGGAATAAACCGGAAAGAAAATCACATATACGAGGATAAAATAGGGAAGTACATATACCAGGAAAAGAAAGGAATGAACACATACCAGGAATGAGATGCCAGGAATATTCAAGTAATGTACATATACAAAAAAAAAACATACTGGAAAGAAATAGGAAAATACACATATCACCAATGAGATTAGGAAAGCTCACGTCTTTATACGTTTAAGAAGGTAGGATGAAGTGAATTGCCTGTCAAATTTGAAAAATATTCTGGTCAATTTTCAGATTGTACTAGTGTGTATATTGTATGTATAACATCCCCTTTACTGATATATATAGTCACAGATTACTAGACATATCTTAGAACAGCTCAGGGTGACTGTTTTAATATAAAAGTAATTTACTTGCATTGGCAATCTCA
>NC_091591.1:21717277-21724777 GCF_042767895.1 Penaeus vannamei | reverse complement strand
CAGTTTCATTCTGTCGTCTGAAGAGGAGTTGGCTCGCCTCGAAACGTCACAGGTTAGTCTTTTCATATCATGTATGTTCTCAAGTCACTGCGCTTTCCTTTATTGTTTTAAGACCTCATAAATTATCGTAATACTCAAAATCTATCTTCACATATTTCCATAGGCATATGGAAAATATGTGAAGTATAACATATAATATAATATATCAGTACTTTTCTTCACATATTTCAGTAGGCATATACAATTAAGACTCGTACACATATATTAATTTCTCTCATGCCTATATATGTATACAGCACACACACACACAGACACACACACACACACGCAAAAGCATATATAAGTGTATTTTGTAGAATAGACTCCCGTCCCCGGTTGGCAATCCTGTTGATTCGAGGTATGTTCCGCAATACCAGTGGATGCTAATACCGGCCGTTCCTTGCACACTGGGATAATTTAGAAGCACAATAAACAGACAGACGCTGTTTGACTGGAGGCAAAATAGGCTTGTCTCCATGTCCTATGTTGTCACTGTTGTTATTGTTGTTGTTATTAATACTATTGTTATTATTGTCGCTGTTATGATTATTATTATTATTATCAGTATCAGTATCATTATTAATATATTGTTATCATTATTTGTATTATTACTTTTGTTTTCATTATTATTATTATTATTGATTTCATTATTACTATTATTATTATTATCATTATTACTGCTACTACAACTATTACTATCATTATATCTATAATCTTATCTTCATTAGATTATTACTTTTATTATCAGTATCATTACCATTATAATGAGGATGATTCTAATTACTATCATTAGTGTATTAATTACCATTTACATTAGAAGAAGTGCTATAAAAACATTCTTTGAAACCCAATTATCAGAAAGTAAAACACATTCCTTTCTGGTCGGGTTCTGGTTATGCTAATTCCTGCAGTTTCTTTCTTTCTTTTTAAGAACCATTTAAGATTATCTTAACCGTTTTTCGAAAATGTATATCCGACATTAGTTATATATGACACATCACCATTATCAATTATTATCATTATCATTATTTTCATTGTTATCATTATATTCTTTTATTATGATTATAACCATGGCATTATTCTCATTATAATAAGAATTGTTATTGTTACTTTTATTATTATTATTATCATTATTATTATTATTATTATTATTATTATTATTATTATTATTATTATTATTATTATTATTATTATTATTATTATTATTATTATCATCATCATCAAAATTATTATATTTTAAGTTCATCCTCAACATTAGCTATATCTGACACATTATTATTATTATTATTATTATTATTATTATTATTATTATTATTATTATTATTATTATTATTATTATTATTATTATTATTATTGTAATTATCTTTATTATTATTATTATTATTATTATCATTATCATTATTATTATTATTATTGTCATTATTATCATTACCATTGTGGTTGTTGTTATTTTAATCATGATTTTTAAAGTTTAACCACGCTATATCTGACACATAATTATTTTATGTACACACACACACACACACACACACACACACACACACACACACACACACACACACACACACACACACACACACACACACACACACACACACACACACACACACACACATACGCACACATATATGCACACATACATACAAATATCGTGTGTGTGTGGGTGGGTGAGTTTATATGTGTATGCGTGCGCGCGTGTGTTAGCGTTTGTTTATGTGTGCATGCGTGCGTGTGCGTGATAAATGAACACGTATATTCATTTTACGTAGACACATAACGACAACAGTGATAACGATAACACCAATACAAAATACTTAAACATAATAAAGGAGAAGAAGAATGACAACGATAGATAAACAACGATATCCAATAAAGATAAAAACAAGAGATAGAAAAAAAATGCAGAAACAGCGAGACGGAGAGGACGACGAACCGCTTCTCACTCGGGTTCACAGAGATAAGCAAGATTGTTTACGTATGGCTGTATTGGAGACCTTGGGGGGGGGGGGGACGGTAGCGATAACGGCGAAGAAGCCCCTCAAAACATTCTTTGGGCAAATATGTCTATTCTAGCGTGAAGGACTTAAAGTTCGCCGGTTTATCTTAATGTGTTTCGCTTTTTTTTCTCTCTTTTCTCTAATCTCCTCTTCCTTTCTTTCTTTCTTCTTTCTTCCTGTTTTGCTTTCTTTTCCTTCCTGTCTTCCCGTTTCTGCTGTTCTCTCTCCTTCCCTCCTCTCTTCCTTTCCTTATTTTTTCGCCTGTCTACTTCCTTCCTTCACTCCATCCTTCCAACATGTCTTTACCGTTTGTTCTTCCCTCTTCTTTCATCCCCCTTTTCCTTTATATCTCCCCTTCCTTCCTCCTTCTTAGTATCTACTAAAGCTTACTTAACCCTCCTTACCTATTCTTTCTATATTCATTTCTTCTTCCCATTCTATCCCATTACTTTCCCCATCCTTCTCACCATTCTTACCCTCCCTATTTTTTCACCATTACCTATTATCCTAACCCATTCTACCCACCCGTTTACTCTCCCAATCCCTCCCCTACCCACCCTTCCTCCATCCCCATACTTCTTCGCACCCACCAATCCTACCCACTCCGTTATCCTCTCCATCCTACTTCCTTACCTTCCTCCCATTTCTACCTCATACCCTCCTATCTTACCTTTCCTATCCTACCAACCAGCACCCCTTCTTTCCCACCTTCCACCCCACGTTACCTTACAGTGCTTTCGTTACCTATCCTCTCCTAAACCATCATCCCCCTTCCCCCTATCCTGCTCTTACCTTCAACTCCCTCCCCAACCCAACTCTTTCCCTCCCAGCCCCTCCTCTGACCATCATCCCCTCCCCACCCCTCTTTTAACCGTCATTCCCAACCCATCCTACCTTCTTACCTTCACCCTCTTCCCATCCTTTCCTCCCCCTCCTTCCCTCCCTTAGCAACCCTCTTACTTCGCCCTCCCTCCCCTCCCCATCCCCCCCTCCCACCCCCCCCCCCCCCCGTTCTAATACCTGCCGTCGATAAACCGATAAATATTGACTCGACCTTTTGCTCCGCCTCTTGAGAGAGAGAGAGAGAGAGGGGGGGGGGAGGAGGGAGAGGGAGAGGGAGAGGGAGAGGGAGAGAGAGAGAGAGAGAGGGAGAGAGGGAGAGGGAGAGGGAGAGAGAGAGAGAGAGTTAGACAGACATAGAGAAAGAGAGAGAGAGAGAGAGAGAGAGAGAGAGAGAGAGAGAGAGAGAGAGAGAGAGAGTCGGAAAGTCAGAGAGAGAGAGACAGACAGACAAACAGACAGACAGAGAAAGAGAGAGAGAGAGACAGACAGACAGAGAGACAGACAGAGAGAGAGAGAAAGAGAAAGAGTTAGGAAGAAAGCGAGAGAGAGAGAGAGGGAACATAAACATTGATCAGCATCTATCAGCGTGCTATTTACCAGCTTTATTACCCGGGAAGAGACAAGCGGCCGATAGATAATCCTGGGCGCTTCAATATCGGCGACGAAGGAAAGGAAAAAGAAGAAGAGAAGATGGAAAGGAGAAAAAATGAGGAGAAAAAGATGTAGACAAGAAGAAGAAATAAGAAGAGAAGAAGATGGAAACGAAAAGAAGATGGAGACAAATAGAAGAGAAAAAGATGAAAAGAAGAATAAAGAAGAGAAAAATATGTACAAAGGAAAAAACGAAGAGAAAAGGATGGAAACAAAATCAGTGAATATAAAAGGTGGGAACAAGAAGAATAAAAAAGAGATAAAAATGCGACGAAGAAAAAAGTAGAGAAAGAGATGGAAACAAGAAGAAGAAGAAAGATTGTAACAACAAAAAATGAGAGAAAACGATAAAAGCAAGAAAAAGAAAAAGAGAACACGATGGAAACAAGAAGAAAAGAAAAAAAATCAAGAATGAAGAAAATAAGAGTAAAAGAAGTGACGAAAAAAAAGAATGAGGTAGTTGGGATGTTAAGGGGAGCGTGGTGGGCTATTGGGAGGGGAGGGTGGGGGTGGGGGGGGTAAGTGGATAGTGTGAAGGTGGGGTGGGTTGGAAGGGGTGTTGGAGGGAGCGCTGGAGGGGGTATGGCGTTTAAGTGAATAGTGTGTGGGTAGGGAGGCGTGTGTGTGGCGGGGAGGGGGGGTGTTAGTGTGTGGGTGAGTGCTAGGTAAGGTCTATGTGGATATTCTGTGGATGTAATTTTTTTTCCTGTGGGGATGTGGAGTGGGATGTTTGTGGGTGGGGTTGCTTTTGGGCGTTGGGGTGCTGGATGGATTATGGTGTTTATGTGGATATTTTGTGCGTGGATGGGGGTTGTGAGGTGATGAGCGATTGTGTGGGAAGGTGTATATGACTTTTTTTTCTTTCTTTTGTTAACTAAAGAGAGAAAAAGAAATCCATTTTTTGCCATTCACCTCACAAAATGCCACGATCAGTCGGCTGACAGAGCAAGAAACGAAACGAATAAATGAACATAAGATCGACAGATGACTGTGACAGTTCCAGCACAAACGGTGGAACAACCATTTTTATAAAGTTCAGTAGTTAAGTTGCTGTGTCAAGTTCCGTGACTTAACTGATGCGTACGTCTATATTTCAATTGTACTAATACCTCTAACTCTCACGGTCTTTCCAATGACCTTGAGTTTACCTTTAATTACCTGGGAAGCGAGTCAGTTTCCTGCACAGGGGTTGTGTGGCCAGATCAGAACCCGAGTGAATGCGAGACAGTAGAAAGTGTCTGAGTGCTATGCTGTGTAGGTGTATGTGTGAGTATGCATATATATATATATATATATATATATATATATATATATATATATATATATATATATATATATATATATATGTGTGTGTGTGTGTATGTGTGTGTGTGTGTGTGTGTGTGTGTGTGTGTGTGTGTGTGTGTGTGTGTGTGTATGTGTGTGTGTGTGTGTGTGAGTATGCATATATATATATATATATATATATATATATATATATATATATATATATATATATATATATATATATATATAGGTGTATATGTGAGTATGTGTGAGTGTCCGTCTGTGCGTAAAAGATAAGTTAAAACCCACGTAGGATTGACCGAGCGGGCGTGGGAGATTTCAAGCAGTGTTTCATTAAGATAATTTACCTCATCATGGTTAGAAGTTTCTTGCATAACCAATTCATATATGTATACATATATACTCTTCAGAACCTCTTGTATTCTTTCAAGTTATGAAGACTTGCGCTATTATAAGTGTTTAAAATAAGCCATTCTTTAGCATAGCAAAGATACCAAATCATCAAAGTTAAAATGTTTAATATGTTAAAGTCTAAGCTTCCATCATTATGTTTCTATTTTCCGCCAAAAAAGAATTATTATTCATGTTTGTACTTCTTCTCCATATACTTCTATTATTTTTGTCGATTATCCATTTTGTTTATTAACTAAAAATCATTTAAAAGAAAAGCAAAGACAAAAAGCCATTCAAACAATCTATTTCAAATGCTCCGATAAACGGGATGTCTCCCGCTTTGTTATCTTTAGATCAAAATTTGGTCTGACCTATAAAAAAAATATTTTAAAAACAAGTTAAAAATAAAACAGAAATAGCAGCACGAAGCCAAAAAAAAAAGTGAGATCAGAGCTCATGGAGTGCCGTGTGCTCTGCCCGACGGAATCCCGGCAGCCTGCTTCCTTCCGAGGGCAGACTGACACTGGCCTCTGTTGGTGTCTCCCCTCAGTCGAGCGGAGGGTTCACGTTTTCTATGGACAAGTGAAGGGGAGACTGGTGTAGTTTGCGATGGCGTGATGGCCAGACCCGCGTTGTTCCTTCTGAAACTATTCTCTGTTGAAAGAAAAGAAAATGGTTTATGGCCTGAAAAAAATAAATAGGTCTTCAGTGTTGATCTATAATATAGTTGTATTACTCTGGTTTGCAGCATAAGTTCGTACACTCAAGCGAATAATAAGGGGGGGGGGGGAAGTTTGACATTCCTTCACATTTTTAGAGCCATTTTTCTTTTCATTTAGATTATGAAGAAAAATGTTTCTTAAAGGTAACACAGTCGCTTAAGGATGTGAGACATACAGGTGTGGATTATGTATGCAGGGGAAGCAGGTATATGAGGTGATATGAGCTTTTCTCATAACTGCCGGCGTATAGTAAGCAATTTTTCATAAGCTTATGAAAACAGACTGAGATAAATTCGGCTTGTTTTCAATGCTTTATTATCACTAAGACAATATACTCTAATGACTTGGGTTGCTTTCAATATTCTATTATTAGGAGCAATTTCTGTGCCTAGCGAACTTTCCCAGTATTCATGTCTGGCTCCCAAGCTTACGGTTCTCGGTCTTCCATCCATACTATGGCCACATTAGACTCAGGATTATTATTATTTATTTATTATTATTATTATTTTTTTAATATACATTTCATAATAAAAAAGATAAAGGTAAATGCGATATTTCCATGAATATTCGTACTTATTAGGGTTGATTTCGCTGTAGTTCTCTCGTACATTCTCATACGTTTCCTCTTGATGTAAGAAAAAGAACTATTAGTTGTTTAATTGCGAGGAAATAAATTCCAAGTTTATTTCTATAATTACAAAAGGACAATAATATAGAATGAATTATGATATGATATGGATATCAAGAGGATTATGGGGGAAAATCTAAAAAACTAAAATTGTATGAATGAGTAGTGTTGAGCGCCTAGAATCGTGGAGTCATCACAATGCGTATACCTGCGCGGATTACGATAAGAATGGTGCTTAGGCATGACAGTGTAATTGCCTGCCACACGCTGAAGTACATTTAACAGCTGTTCAAAATGCGTAACGAGATTAAACGCTCGTATCTCGTGACGAGTATTGAAAAACGTGGCATGCTTGTCTGTGCATGTTGACCCTCGCGTGTTCTCTGTGAGTAAAGATCATGGCGGACACATTCTACTGCAATAAAGCGTCAAAAACACTGAAATGACGAGGGTGTGGTTGATAACCTACAGTCCATGAGGATACCGATCCATTCAGTATAAAACGCGTCACCGAATGTGGACACCAACCATGAAACAGCGGATTATCAGCACTGGATGATCAGAAAGAGACACGTGAGAGGGTTAGTGTGTGATGCCACGCAAAGTGAAGCTTCAGAAGCTCGCTCGTCTTTATCTTTTCGTTATCGTTATTAATTGAAAATGAAAGAGCTTGTAGCGTTTCAAAGAGTAAAGCCAATATCACTCGCATTATTGTACAGACCTGATCGGATGTTATTACCCCTGGTATAGTGTAATATTTACATTAAGCTTAGTTATTGCCACAATTACAGGTACGTAAAACTAGAGGGGGATTACACAGCATGGCGAATTCTTTTTTTATTTATTTTTTTTTTTATTTTTTTTTTTTTGTAATGAAATATTTCATCATCACCTTGGCTAAGTCACATTTCAACCAGTGCCGTATTTTTTGCTTATATAC
>NC_091591.1:21671098-21674739 GCF_042767895.1 Penaeus vannamei | reverse complement strand
TACCCAGAATAAAGACAAGAAAACTGTGACAAGTTTAACTTCAGACCAACATCTTCAGAGTACGTCAGTATCTGTCTTACTTATTACTGCCTTACTGCTCAGCCACGACCTACCAAACAACAAGTAATAATAGTGGGGGTGGGACGCTCCCTTCCCCTCCCCCCCCCACTACATACATTACAATGGGGGAGTAAAGAAGGGGGGGGGAATGAGGGAGAAAGGGAGGGGGTGAGAGGGGGAAGTGGGGAGAATGGGGGAGTGGGAAGGGGGGGGAGAGGGGAGAATGGGGAGGGAAGGGGGGAGAATGAGGAAAGAAAGGGAGGGGGAGAGGGGGAGTGGGAATGGGAAGGGGGAAGAGGGCAGGGGGAATGAGGGGAGAAAGGGAGGGGGAGAGGGAAGGAAGTATGGAGGGAGGGGGAGTGGGGGGTAAGGGAGAAGGGGGGAAGATGAAAGAGGGTAGTGGGGAAGGGACAATGGGTACGTGGAAATGGGGGAAGAAAGGGAATGGGTTGGAGAGGGTTGAAGGGGGAGAAAGAGGGGGGAGAGTGGGGAAAGAGGAAAAGGGGAAAGGGAATAGGAAGAGAGGGTAGGGAGATTTGGGGAATCGGTACAAGGGGGTAGTGGGGGAGGGGGAAGGGGCATGGGGCAAGGGGTATGGGGAGGCCAAGAGTGAGGGGAAAAGTTTATGCAGCTGAGGAAAAATGAGACGGGGGAGGGGAAGGAAGGAGGGGGGGGGGGGGTAGAGATAAAAGCTTTGCGTGAATGTCTGTCTTTGTCTTTGTCTGTTTTGTTTCTCTTTTTGCTCTTGTCTTTATTATCTGTCAGTTTTAGCTTTTTGTCTGTCTGTCTGTCCTCTCTTACTCCTCTTTTTCCTTCTCTCTCTCTCTCTGCCTCTCTCGCTCTCTCTATCTCTCTCTCTCTCTCTCTGTCTCTGTCTCTCTCTCTCTCTCTCTCTCTCCCTCTCTCTCTTTTCCACCCTCTCTTTCAAACTCATCTATTTTTATATTACTAATAAAGTAAAGAAAGAAAATAGGAGGAAAAAAAAGGAAGATAGAGAAAATTTAAATAAATGAAAGAAGAAGAAGAGAAAAAAAATGAAACAACGGAAATGGGAAAGAAAGAAAGAGAGGAATAAAATAACTAATAGAGGGAGAAAAAAAATGGAAAAGACGAAAGATAGAGAGACAAAAATAAAACAAAACAAGTAAACAAATAAATAAACAAATTAATGAATGTAGATGCAAAAAAAAAAAAGAAAAGAAAAGAAAAAAGGATAATAATTCAGAGTGCATGGGAGAAAGCAAGGAACCAACCCCTTTATAGCGGCCATCCATCAAGAAGGGTCAAGAGGACGCGGAAAGAGGAAGACGGATTAGGGGGCCGGGTGGGGGAGGGGGAGGGGGAGGGAGGGGTAGGAGGGATTAGGGGGCGGGGTGTGGGGGAAGGGGAGGGTTGGGAAGAGGGGGTAGGGAGGGAGGGAGGGAGGGATAGGGAGGGGGTGGGGAGGGTGAGGGTTAAGGATAGAGGGAAGGTAGTAATGGACTGAGGGAGGATAGAAAGGGCGTGTGGGCGTGGAGAGGGACGGGAGGGACGGGAGGGAGGGATAGGGTGACGTGAGAACATAGCCCACCCTTCCCATACTTACCCAAATACGGATGGGGAGAGAGAGAGAGAGAGAGATAAGAAAGAAGAAAAGAGAAGAGAGAGTAAGATAAATAGGTAGATATATAGAGAGAATAGAGAGAAAAAGAGAGAGAAGGGAAGAGAAAAGAAGAGATAGATAGATAGATAGATAGATAGAGAGAGAGAGAGAGAGAGATGGGGGGTGGGGGAAAGAGGAGTATGGAGGAGAGGGTTAAGGGAGAAAGAGAGGGAGAAGGGGGGGGGAGGAGGAGGAGGAGGGCAGTAATTATGTAAACAAACCACAAAAACAAGAGATTTCTGTCTCAGTGGCCGCGTACTCGAGCGATCACCCTGTTTACTCAAAGATAAATGTAGTTTTTTTTTCTTATTCATTTCTCAAAATAAGGGGCTGTTTTCAACGCAAATAAGCGAGTGCCGGTAAAAAATCGTGTCCTAGATAAGCGAACTGAAAGTCAGTTATGTATCATAATAAAAAAAAAAACATTTCTTTAAAGTCTGATCTGTTTGTGAATGTTGTTCGAGATATTTTGTGGCAGTTTGTTTGCTATTTTGACTTAATTGTTGTATAGATATTGGCTTGTTTTTGTTTATTAATGTTTTTTAACTGGAGGAGTTAGAAAACTACCGATAAGGTTGATAAGAAAATGATATAGTGATGATAGGAATATTAACGTTAATTATAACAGATGCAATCATAATGTTACAACGGCAATAAAAGTGGTAATATATATTACTGATAAGATAAGCGATAAATCTAAACAAGCAAAGGTAATAGTTCATTAAACATGGGGTGGGTAGCAACAAACAAACAAACGAACAAAGAACATAATAACCCGTCACCCCCCCCCCCCCAAAAAAAAAAAGCGATCCTAGCATATTTCTTGTTCCTCTCCTGTCCCCCTTCTCTTCTCCCCCTCAGCATCTCTCCCCATCTAGCTCATTCCCCACTCATCCACCCCCCCTCGACAGTCTCCCCACTTTTCTGACCTCCACTCCCCTACTCCTCTCCTATCCACCCCCCAACCTCTTCCCTCAACCCATCACCTTCCCACACTACTTACCGACTCCCTCCCTCTACCCTATCCACCCCGCTCCAACAAATCCTCTTCCCCATCTCTCTTTTCTCCCCCACCTTCCCGCTAAGTACCCCCACATCCCCTTCTCTGCTTCCCTACACCCTCCTCTCCGTCCCCCCCCTCCCCATTTCCCAGCCATGCCCTCTCTAAATTCCTTCCTTACACTCCCCCGTTTTCTCTCCCCTCCCTTCCCTTCTCCCTCTACATACACCCCCCCTCCACTCTCCCCCTCCTTCCCCCTCCCCCCCTCCCTCTCCTTCCTCTCCTCCTGAATCCTCGGACATCCATTAAAGATTCAGAGCGTGGGAAACAACACAGGGCCCGTGTAAACAGCGGACCTTAATGCTCATTGATCCACTTAAGGCATTACCCAACGACTTTTCCGGCTTCCTTGGCTGACCACAACCCGGCCGAACGCTCTTGCAGGAGCTGGTGAATGCGGCTTTATTTCTTAAGGATAGATAAATGTAACTTTATAACATGTAACTTTATATATATATATATATATATATATATATATATATATATATATATATATATATATATATATATATATATATATATATATATATATATATATATATACGGACACAAAAATGGAACACGCACACATACCCATAATCACACGCATAATAACAATATAGAAGAGAAAATCAAGAGAAAAAGCAGAATAAGGATGAAAAGACGAAAATTAAGAAATAAAAAGAAAAGAAAAAGGAAGAAAAAAAAGCCTAGGGAATACGATCACCTTTCGCCTATCGCAAAAAAAAAAAGAAAAGAAAAAGAACAAAAAAAAAATTGCTTAGGGAGTACGATCACCTTTCGCCTATCGCTCTGACGCTTAATTCTCAGCCTAAAAAGTCTACGGCTGATACTCTTTGAAGCTACAACCGTGTTTTCCTTCGCTACATGTATTGTAAT
>NC_091591.1:21653598-21656098 GCF_042767895.1 Penaeus vannamei | reverse complement strand
GATAAAAAAAGAGAAAAGTATATATATCTATAAGTGGAACCGTTAAGTAAGTACACATGCAAGCTACAAAGACACACACACACAACATACACACGCGTACAAACACACAAACACACACACATAAGTGAAACTAGGTAAGCACACATACATTCACGTGATAAAAAAGAGAAAAGTATATATATCTATAAGTGGAGTTCGTTAAGTAAGTACACATGCAAACACACAAAGACACACACACACAACATACACACACACACACATACATAAGTGAAACTAGGTAAGCACACATACATTTACGTGATAAAAAAGAGAAGTATATATATCTATAAGTGGAGTTCGTTAAGTAAGTACACATGCAAACACACAAACACACACACACACACAACATACACACACACACACATACATAAGTGAAACTAGGCAAGCACATATACATTTACGTGATAAAAAAGAGAAGTATATATATCTATAAGTGGAGTTTGTTAAGTAAGTACACATGCAAACACACAAAGACACACACACACACAACATACACACACGTACAAACACACAAACACACACACACATACATAAGTGAAACTAGGTAAGCACACATACATTTACGTGATAAAAAAGAGAAGTATATATCAATAAGTGGAGTTTGTTAAGTAAGTACACATGCAAACACACACACAAAACATACACACACGTACAAACACCCAAAGACACACACACACACACATACATAAGTGAAACTAGGTAAGCACACATACATTTACGTGATAAAAAAGAGAAAAGTATATATATCTATAAGTGGAGTTTGTTAAGTAAGTACACATGCAGACACACACACAAAACATACACACACGTACAAACACCCAAAGACAAACGCACCCACATACATAAGTGAAACTAGGTAAGCACACATACATTTACGTGATAAAAAAGAGAAAAGTATATATATCTATAAGTGGAGTTCGTTAAGTAAGTACACATGCAAACACACAAAGACACACACACACACACACACACATACATAAGTGAAACTAGGCAAGCACACATACATTTACGTGATAAAAAAAGAGAAAAGTATATATATCTATAAGTGGAGTTCGTTAAGTAAGTACACATGCAAACACACACACTCAACATACACACACGTACAAACACCCAAAGACACACACACACACATACATAAGTGAAACTAGGCAAGCACACATACATTTACGTGATAAAAAAGAGAGAAGTATATATATCTATAAGTGGAGTTCGTTAAGTAAGTACACATGCAAACACACAAAGACACACACACACATACATAAGTGAAACTAGGTAAGCACACATACATTTACGTGATAAAAAAGAGAAAAGTATATATCTATAAGTGGGAGTTCGTTATAAGTACACATGCAAACACACAAAGAGACACACACACAACACACATACACGTACAACACCCAAAGACACACACACACACATACATAAGTGAAACTAGGTAAGCACACATACATTTACGTGATAAAAAAGAGAAGTATATATATCTATATGCGTGGGAGTTTGTTAAGTAAGTACACATGCAAACACACAAAGACACACACACACACAACATACACATACGTACAAACACCCAAAGACACACACACACACACACATACATAAGTGAAACTAGGTAAGCACACACATGATGATGTGATAAAAAAAAAGAGAAGTATATATATCTATAAGTGGAGTTTGTTAAGTAAGTACACATGCAAACACACAAAGACACACACACACAACATACACGCACGTACAAACACCCAAAGACACATACACACACACATACATAAGTGAAACTAGGTAAGCACACATACATTTACGTGATAAAAAAGAGAAAAGTATATATATCTATAAGTGGAGTTCGTTAAGTAAGTACACATGCAAACACCCAAAGACACACACACACACACATACATAAGTGAAACTAGGTACGCACACATACATTTACGTGATAAAAAAGAGAAAAGTATATATATCTATAAGTGGAGTTCGTTAAGTAAGTACACATGCAAACACACACACAACATACACACACGTACAAACACCCAAAGACACACACATACACACACATACATAAGTGAAACTAGGCAAGCACACATACATTTACGTGATAAAAAAGAGAAGTATATATATCTATAAGTGGAGTTTGTTAAGTAAGTACACATGCAAACACACAAAGACACACACACACAACATACACACACGTACAAACACCCAAAGACACACACATACACACACATACATAAGTGAAACTAGGCAAGCACACATACATTTACGTGATAAAAAAGAGAAGTATATTTCAATAAGTGGAGTTTGTTAAGTAAGTACACATGCAAACACACAAAGACACACACACAACATACACACACACACACATACATAAGTGAAACTAGGCAAGCACACATACATTTACGTGATAAAAAAAGAGAAAAGTATATATATCTATAAGTGGAGTTCGTTAAGTAAGTACACATGCAAACAC
>NC_091591.1:21638598-21643598 GCF_042767895.1 Penaeus vannamei | reverse complement strand
AGAAAGGGGGAAGAGTGGAGGTGAAGAGGAAGGGGGAGGAGAGGAGTTAAGAAAGGGGGAAGAGTGGAGAGGAAGGGGAATGACCAAGAAAGAGAGGGAGAGAAGAAAGGGGGAAGAGTGGAGGGAAGAAGAAAGGGGGAGGAGAGGGAGAGAAGAAGGGGGGGATAGGAAGGGGAAGAGACCAAGAAAGAGAGGGAGAGAAGAAAGGGGGAAGAGTGGAGGTGAAGAGGAAAGGGGGAGGAGAAGAAGAGGAGAAGAAGGGGGAGGAGAGGGAGAGAAGAAGTGGGAGGAGAGGGAGGAGAAGAAGGGGGGAGGAAGGGGAAGAGAGAAGGGAAATGACCAAGAAAGAGAGGGAGAGAAGAAAGGGGGAAGAGTGGAGGTGAAGAGGAAAGGGGAGGAAAGGGAGAGAAGAAGGGGGAGAGAGGAGAGGGAAGAGGCCAAGAAAGAGAGGGAGAGAAGAAAGGGGGAAGAGTGGAGGTGAAGAGGAAAGGGGAGGAGGGAGTTAAGAAAGGGGGAAGAGTGGAGAGGAAGGGGAAATGACCAAGAAAGAGAGGGAGAGAAGAAAGGGGGAAGAGTGGAGGTGAAGAGGATAGGGGGAGGAGAGGGAGAGAAGAAGGGGGAGAGAGGAGAGGGGAAGAGACCGAGAAAGAGAGGGAGAGAAGAAAGGGGGAAGAGTGGAGGTGAAGAGGAAAGGGGGAGGAGAGGGAGAGAAGAAGGGAGGGAGGAGAGGAAGGGGGAGAGAGGAGAGGGGAAGAGACCCAGAAAGAGTGGGGGAAGAGAAAGGGGGAAGAAAAAGGGGGGGAGAGGAAGGGAGAGAAAGAGAGGGAAGAGAGGAAAGGAGAGAGGAGAGGGGAAGAGACCAAAAAGAGAGGGAAGAGTGAGCGGGAACAGAGGTTGGGAAGATGAAAGGTGGAAAAGGAGGGAGAAAGAGAGGGAAGAAGAAGGGGGAAGAGACCAAGAAAGAGAGGGAGAGAAGAAAGGCGGAGGAGAGAGACGGAAGAGAAGAGGGAGGAAAAGGGGGAAGAAGAAAAGTGGAAAATAGAGAGAATGAGAGAGAGAGGGAGATAGATAGATAGATAGATAGATAGATAGAGAGAGAGACAGAGACAGAGAGAGAGACAGAGAGAGAGAGAGAGAGAGAGAGAGAGAGAGAGAGAGAGAGAGAAAGGGAGAGAGAAAGAGAGAAGGAGAGAGAGAAACAGAGAAAAAGGAAATAGCGGAGACACACAGACATGAAGACAGGCACAAAACCCGAAACCAGACAAGCTCAGGTCCTCACTTGCATCCCAGGGACAATAGCTGTTGCATTGTTGCATCGCCGTTGCAAGGGACGGGGCAGGAGGAAGCAATCATATGAAAAGTGACCTCGAAATACTCTGGGAATATCGCTTACTCCTCCTGCCTTTTCAAACGCTCTAGCCTCCGGAGCTCTGGACGGCCATTTGTTGTTTCTCTCCCTTCTCGTTTGCAATATGTCGCCTGTTGCAGGTTGTCGGCGATTGCAGTGTGTTGTTCCTTTCTCCTCTTCTCTGTTTTGGTTTGGGTGTTTGTGATTTGTCTTATGAGATGCGTATTTTAGATTCTGTTTGTTTGCGGTTATTGTCTTTGTTATTATCCTTGTTGTTGTTATTGTTATCATCATCGTTATTGTTGTTATTGTTATCATCATCGTCGTTATTGTTGTTATCCTCATCATTTCATTATAGTATGATTTTTTTTTATTATTCCTCGTAGCATCGTTATCATCATTATCTTTATTCTTATCAGTATTATCATTATCTTTATTCTTATCAGCATTATCATCATTATCTTTATTCTTATCAGCATTATCAACATTATCTTTATTCTTATCAGCATTATCATCATTTTTTTATCATTACCATCATTATCATCATTATTTTTTTATACTATCATCCTCATAACCTTTAAGATTAACAGAGAGACACAAACAGATAAACAAACAAAAGTATAGAAAAAACAAAGAGAAAAGAAAGCGGGAAAGAAGTAGAAGAAGAAGAGAAAGAAGAAGAGGAAAAAGAAGAAGAAAGAATGTCAAGAAGATAACCTTTCCTGAGGATACTTGAAGAAAGAATGACTCTGCCTCTTTGACTTCGCTGCCCTTCCCCTCGCCCCGTGCAGTCGGATCGAGGTCGGGTTATGGTCGGGTTGTGGTCGGGTTATGGTCGGGTTGTGGTCGGGTTATGGTCGGGTTATGGTCGGGTTATGGTCGGGTTGTGGTCGGGTTGTGGTCGGGTTATGGTCGGGTTGTGGTCGGGTTATGGTCGGGTTTTGGTCGGGTTATGGTCGGGTTATGGTCGGGTTATGGTCGGGTTATGGTCGGGTCATGGTCGGGTCATGGTCGGGTTGTGGTCGGGTTATGGTCGGGTTATGGTCGGGTCATGGTCGGGTTATGGTCGGGTTATGGTCGGGTCATGGTCGGGTTGTGGTCGGGTTATGGTCGGGTTGTGGTCGGGTTATGGTGGGTCGAGATAGGATTAAGGTCGGGTTTTGGTCGGTTAAGGTTAATTCAAGGTAGGGTTAAGGTTGAATCAAGGTCGGGTTATGGTCGGGTTATGGTCGGGTTATGGTCGGGTTATGGTGGGTCGAGATAGGATCAAGGTTGGATCAAGGTCGGGTTATGGTCGGGTTATGGTGGGTCGAGATAGGATCGAAGTCGGGTTATGGTCGGGTTATGGTGGGTCGAGATGGGATCAAGGCCGGGTTATGGTCGGGTTATGGTGGGTCGAGATGGGATTAAGGTCGGGTTGTGGTCGGGTTATGGTCGGGTTATGGTGGGTCGAGATGGGATCGAAGTCGGGTTATGGTCAGGTTATGGTCGGGTTATGGTGGGTCGAGATGGGATTAAGGTCGGGTTATGGTCGGGTTATGGTGGGTCGAGATGGGATTAAGGTCGGGTTGTGGTCGGGTTATGGTCGGGTTATGGTCGGGTTATGGTGGGTCGAGATAGGATTAAGGTCAGGTTATGGTCGGGTTATGGTCGGGTTATGGTGGGTCGAGATGGGATCGAGGTCGGGTTATGGTCGGGTTATGGTGGGTTGAGATGTGATTAAGGTCGGGTTATGATCGGGTTATGGTGGGTCGAGATAGGATCGAAGTCGGGTTTTGGTCGGTTAAGGTTAAATCAAGGTAGGGTTAAGGTTGAATCAAGGTCGGGTTATGGTTGGGTTATGGTCGGTTAAGGTTGGATCAAGGTCGGGTTATGGTCGGGTTTTGGTCGGTTAAGGTTAAATAAAGATAGGGTTTTGGTCGGTTAAGGTTGGATCAAGGTCGGGTTATGGTCGGGTTTTGGTCGGTTAAGGTTAAATAAAGGTAGGGTTTTGGTCGGTTAAGGTTAAATAAAGATAGGGTTTTGGTCGGTTAAGGTTGGATCAAGGTCGGGTTATGGTCGGGTTATGGTGGGTCGAGATAGGATCAAGGTCGGGTTATGGTCGGGTTATGGTCGGGTTATGGTGAGTCGAGATAGGATGAAGGTCGGGTTATGGTCGGGTTATGGTGGGTCGAGATGGGATCGAAGTCGGGTTATGGTCGGTTAAATCAAGGTAGGGTTTTGGTCGGTAAGGTTGGATCAAGGTCGGGTTTCGGCAAAAATAAGATCGGGTTAATGTCGGGTTAAGAATAAGGGCGGGTTAAAGTCGGATTCTCGTCGGGTTACGGTCGGATTCAGGCTAGGTTAAGGTCGGGTTATTATCGGATTAAATCGGGTCTGCGGTCGGGTTAAGGCCAAATTATGTCGAGGTAAAGGCTGGTCAAGGTCAGAATAAGTTTGGGTCATATTGAATTAAAATCGCATCAAGATCAAGTTAAGGTCATGTTAAGATTGGATCGGGTTGAAATATACAGAAAAAGTAGAGAAAAACACCCCCCCCCAAAAAAAAAAAAAAATAATAATGAAAAAACACCCCTAAAAAATATTGATAATAAAAAAGAAAGGGAAAAAAACAGAAAAGAAAGAAAAAATATATATACAATGAATGAAAAATAAAAGATAAGGAAAAACAGAAAAGAAAGAAAAATTACATATATATAAAGAATGAAAAATAAAAGGTAATAGAAAAATATCAGACACATTTTCCTTCACTGTTATTCCGCGAAAGTTACGTGGACACTCAAGCAAACAGACAATTTGCGTCTGTAATCAGCCACAAAGTTATTGCAGAATTCAACAAGAAAACCTCGACAGGACCACAAGATAGTCAAGTCATAACAACATTCTCCAGGACAGGAACACGTCTAATGAAGTTACAATTTAGTGGAACATGTAAGGAACAATTACATAAGACGAAAAAGATGGTATTGTGTAGGTAGGTTATTAGACAAACATAAGAAATGACTATTATGAAAATATCATCATTACCTTTACCAACAAGATTGCCGTTATCTTCATTATGGTGATCATCATCATTATCATCATCATCAATAAGTACGATATTATGATCATCATCAAGATCTTTGTTATTAAGATCATCATCACCAAGCTCGTCATTATCATTACTGACATCATCATATTCATCAGTCTCACCATTTCACCACTACAACTGCTATCTCTATAATCACCATTGTCATCCTCATCATCACACTGCTGTCACCATCATTAATATCACCATAATCACCTCCATTGCTCACCACCATCAATTTCATTATCTGTAACGCAACACCACCATCATTATCGTTATTATTATCAAGATTAACACAACCGCCACCACCCTCATCCCCATCATAATCACCACCGGTACCCAGCATTACTGATATCATCATCATCATCATGATCATCATCATTATCATCGCCATCATAAACATCACCATAATCACCATCATCATTATCTTTATCATCATTGCTGTCGTCTTCTACTCGATGAAATTCACTACATAAAATGATGGCAGACTAACTGAAACGTGGCTTGACATGACCGTAGACTAATTCAGCAAATCGGGATCAGAAATATTTCTCGTGTTTTTCATTTGCATGAACTTGGAAAAAG
>NC_091591.1:21626098-21631098 GCF_042767895.1 Penaeus vannamei | reverse complement strand
AACGTAATGGATTACTTGCTTTTATCTATTCCTTTTCTCACCACATCAAATCTTGGCAAAAGATTTAGTTTTATTCACAATCTTCATAGGAACTGAATATTTTGAGGATCCTAAAAATGGAGGAATCTTTCATTCCTTTTCACTCGACACACCACGTTGTATGACAGAGAAGTTATTCATTCCCATTCATTATTTTTCCCTGCGTAAAACTACAACTTAAAAGGAAGAAGGATTATATTCAATCTTCATTCATTCCATACTCTATCCCCGTCATAGTACTACCGTGTGTATTGGAGAGTAACGTTGATTTCATTCAGCTGTTTGCAGTTTGTATTGGACTGAGAATACCGTATGGTTTATGGGGTGAATTGTGTGAATACGTAGGTGTCATTTTTTGCATGGTTTATAAGTGATTTCGTAAGTGTGTTATTTAAGAAGCGATAATTATGTGACTGTGTGTATGTACGAGTTATTCTATCAGGTGCGGATATGTGAGAGTGTGTGTATATAGGTATTTAAATTTCTGCCTTTTTTATTCTTTCTATGGTTATATTTGAATCTTCTTGACATGTTTTGGAATTTCATCTGTTTTTTTTTTCTTATTTCTATACTTAACTTTAAATTTATTAAATGCATTTGATTTTTTTTCTTTCTATGGTTACAATTGAATTTCTTTCATGTTTTTTTTTCATTTTTTTTTTCTTATTTCTATGCTTAACTTTGAATTTCTTAAATGCATTTGATTTTTTTAAAATGTTTTTTTGTCTTTCTATGGTTACAATTGAATTTCTTTCATGTTTTTGTTTGTTTTTTTTTTTTTGTTTATTTTTTCTTATTTCTATGCTTAAATTTGAAATTCTTACATGCATTTGATTATTCTAAATGTTTTTTTTTTTTCTATGGTTACAATTGAATTTCTTTCATGTTTTTTTTCTTTTTATTATTTCAATGCTTAAATTTAAAATTCTTACATGCATTTGAATTTTTTTTTTCTTTCTATGGTTACATTTGAATTTCTTTCATGTTTTTTTTCTTTTTATTATTTCAATGCTTAAATTTAAAATTCTTACATGCATTTGAATTTTTTTTTTCTTTCTATGGTTACATTTGAATTTCTTACATGTTTTTGAATTTCATCTATGTTATTCTTTTGTCTATGCTTAAATTTGAAATTCTTAAATGCATTTGAATTTTTTAATGTTTTTTTTTCTTTCTATGGTTACAATTGAATTTCTTTCATGTTTTTTTCTGTTTTTTTTTCTTATTTCTATGCTTAACTTTGAATTTCTTACATGCATTTGAATTTTCTTTTAATGTTTTTTTTTCTTCTTTCTATGGTTACAATTGAATTTATATCATGTTTATTTTATTATTTCTTCTGTTTTTTTTCTTATTTCTATGCTTAACTTCGAATTTCTTAAATGCATTTGATTTTTTTTTCTTCTACTTCTTCCTATGGTTACGTTTGTGTACATCTATTCATCTTTTCTTCAAATGTTTTTTTTTTCTTTCTATGGTTACGTTCGCGTACATCTACTCACGCGTGGATGTGTACTCACTGCTGGCGAGACAGGAGGAGACACACTCATCCTGTGCCCGCGATAAAGTCAAAGTTCACCTCCACCATCATCGGGCATCTCATCCTGAACACTGTAGTTAATTTCCGTTCGCCACGAGCCGCCCTCGAGGAGATTACGTGAAAGAGAAAAATAGACATGATATATATTTACGATGAAATAGACATGAGATATATTTACGATGAAATAGACATGAGATATATTTACGGTGAAATAGACATGAGATATATTTACGATGAAATAGACATGAGATATATTTACGATGAAATAGACATGAGATATATTTACGATGAAATAGACATGAGATATATTTACGATGAAATAGACATGAGATATATTTACGATGAAATAGACATGAGATATATTTACGATGAAATAGACATGAGATATATTTACGATGAAATAGACATGAGATATATTTACGATGAAATAGACATGAGATATATTTACGATGAAATAGACATGAGATATATTTACGATGAAATAGACATGAGATATATTTACGATGAAATAGACATGAGATATATTTACGATGAAATAGACATGAGATATATTTACGATGAAATAGACATGAGATATATTTACGATGAAATAGACATGAGATATATTTACGATGAAATAGACATGAGATATATTTACGATGAAATAGACATGAGATATATTTACGATGAAATAGACATGAGATATATTTACGATGAAATAGACATGAGATATATTTACGATGAAATAGACATGAGATATATTTACGATGAAATAGACATGAGATATATTTACGATGAAATAGACATGAGATATATTTACGATGAAATAGACATGAGATATATTTACGATGAAATAGACATGATATATATTTACGATGAAATAGACATGATATATATTTACGATGAAATAGACACGAGATATATTTACGATGAAATAGACATGAGATATATTTACGATGAAATAGACATGAGATATATTTACGATGAAATAGACATGAGATATATTTACGATGAAATAGACATGAGATATATTTACGATGAAATAGAAATGAGATATATTTACGATGAAATAGACATGAGATATATTTACGATGAAATAGACATGAGATATATTTACGATGAAATAGACATGAGATATATTTACGATGAAATAGACATGAGATATATTTACGATGAAATAGACATGAGATATATTTACGATGAAATAGACATGAGATATATTTACGATGAAATAGACATGAGATATATTTACGATGAAATAGACATGAGATATATTTACGATGAAATAGACATGAGATATATTTACGATGAAATAGACATGAGATATATTTACGATGAAATAGACATGAGATATATTTACGATGAAATAGACACGAGATATATTTACGATGAAATATACACGAGATATATTTACGATGAAGGTTTTTGGATGCGGTGGATGTACGCGTATAATTGCACATGATTATGAATACAAGCCTATCGGGCATGTATGCGTGTACGTATTTACATTCAAGCACACCAAACACATAGATAAAGACGGAGATATAGATGCATACACGCAAACGAACGACACACGAAGACACACACATACAAAAATAAAAGACACAGACACGGAAACGAACGACAAACGAAGACACACACATACAAAAATAAAAGACACAGACACGCAAACGAACGACACACGAAGACACACACATACAAAAATAAAAGACACAGACACGCAAACGAACGACACTTGAAGACACACACATACAAAGATAAAAGACACAGACGCATACACACATACAAACGACACATTCATACATACAAACACATGCATAAACACACATGAAAACACAAAGACATAAACGCACACACACGCACGGATACAACCAACCAACTCAAACAAGAAACGCAATTACGCTAAAGACAATCAGACAAAAAAGAAAAGAAAAAGAAAAAAAGAAAAAAAGGAAGAAACGAAAAAAAACATATAACCAAACAACACAAACACAAAAAAAAAAAAAATTACAGCAAAGACAATCGGACTAAAAGAAAGGAAAAAAGAAAGAAAATACGAAAAAAATACATTAATATTAATACAGCAGTCGCCAATGAAAAGAGGAGATAGGACTGAGCCCCCCTCGGCTGTCTTCGGTATATCTCTCCTCCATTCGAGATAATTTAAGCATTGACGCTCCGATAATACAGAGCAGTTCGAAAGATCATAATGATTTACGATATCGAAGGGGGAGAGGGGGGAGGGGGCGCTTTCGGGGTAAGTTCGACGTGGTGACGGGGGTTGGGAGAGGGAAGAGAGAGAGGGACAGGGAGAGATAGTGAGGAGGGGGAGATGGGAGAGGGAGTATAGGGGGAGAAAGGGGGAGGGTGGGAGAGGGAGAGAAGTGAGGGAGTGAGTGAGGGTGGAAGGGAAAGGGAGAAAAGGACAGAGAGTGAGAGTGAGAGAGAGAGAGAAAAAAAAACGAAAGGCAAAACTAAGAGTAAACAGAAGAAGAGAAAAAGAAAACAAACATAACGAAAGACAGACAACGAAGCACCAAAAAAAAAAAAAAGAAAAAGAAAAAAAAACATTGAAAAAAACCTTAACTCCCACATAAAAAAAACCAACTTTAAATTCCTTTATTATACCAGAAACAGAACCCATTCACACTACCTTTCACCGCCCCCCCCCCCCGCTTCTTCTACCCCCCCCCCCTCTGACCCGACCCCTCAAAATAAACGTATTGACACCCTCTATACATGCTTCAACCCTTCTCCCAGATACCCATGCCCTGTACCACCCAACGAGTCAATGAAAATAAAGGAAATTGACTAAATTAACTAGTGAAAATTTTAGGAAATTGACTAAATTGACTAGTGAAAATAAAGGAAATTGATTAAATTGACTAGTCTGTTTGCAACTTGTGAACACAGCCCAATACCTAATCTTTCCTTCCCTCTATGACACCCAGTCAGGTAGCCGTGACAGGTCAAGATAAGGAATTAGACCCGCTGTCTCTTTATGGACAGAATCCCTCCCTTTCTCTGTACATTCTAGTTCAAAGGTCAAACAAACAATGAAATAATCATGACGATACGACAATAATGGTATAATGGTAAAATGAATAATAAAGATATATGATTATAACAAGTTGATAGAATTATAATGGTAGAATAATAATAGATTGGTAATTGAATGAAAACGTCAGGGTAAGAATGAGAGTCAAAATGTCAATCAAAACGTCAAATCAACAATAATGATAATGGTGACGATGATTATGATAATAATGCTAATCATAATCACAATAGCAATAATGACAATGACAATAATGATGCAGGCCCCCCACCCACCCCCCATAGTGACCCAATGACCCCCCACCCCACCCACCCCCCATACTGACCCAGTGACCCCAAAGCCATCCCCTCCAAAATAAAGGAATTGATTCGTCACTTTAACAAACAG
>NC_091591.1:21586098-21593598 GCF_042767895.1 Penaeus vannamei | reverse complement strand
CTCTCTCCCTCTTCCTCCCCTCCTCCCTTTCTCTTCCTGCTCCTCCCCCTTCAATTACCTCTCTCTCCCACCACCTCTTCCTCCTTCTCCTCCCTCTCCCTTACCACTCCCTCCCTCCTCCTCCACCCTCACCCTCACCTCCTCTCTCCTCCACCACCTCTTCCTTCCTCTCTTCTCTCTCTCCCTCTCCCCACACCTCATCCCTTCCCTTCCAAGCCCCCTCACCTCACCTCTCTCTCCACCACCTCTTCCTTCTCTCTCTCTCTCTCTCCCCTCTCCCCACACCTCCCCTCTTCCTCCCACCCCTCACCCTCACCTCTCTCTTCCACTTCACCTCCTTCCTTCTCTCTCTCTCTCCCTCTCCTCTCCCCTCATCTCCCCCTCCCCCGCCTCATCCCCTCAATCTCCTTCCACCACCCTCTTCCTTCTTCTTCCTCTCTCTCTTCTCCTCTCCCCCTCATCTCCCCCTGGACAAGCCTCATCACCCCCTCTCTCCACCACCTCCTTCCTTTGACTATCTCTCTCTCACCCCCTCTCTCCCTCCTCCCCCTCTCACCCTCACCTCACCTCTCTCCACCACTCCTCTTTCCTTCTCTCTTCTCCTCCACCTCATCTCCCCATCATCCCTCCCACTTCTCCCCGCTCCATCACCACTCATGCCCCCCTGCCGGCTCCCTAAGAGGATTCTCTACTCTGACGGTGAAAACCCAGCGGGGTGCTGTGCAGGGGATGGCTGGGTCGAGTTTTAAGGGCATTGCCGACAGCCGCGGGTATGGGGAGGATAGGGAAGGGGGAGTGATAGGGATGATGAGAGGGCATGGGGAAGGAGATAGGGAGGGTATGGGGAGGAAAGGGAGGGTTTTTTGGTGGTGTAAGAGGGGGGCGGGGGGGGGGAGAATGAAAGTGGAGAAGAGGAAAAGAAGAAAGGGAGTATTGGTAATGAGAGTGAAGAGGAAAAGAAGGAAGGAGTGTTGGTAATGAGAGTGAAGAGGAAAAAAGAAAAGGAGTGTTGGTAATGAGGAGATTGAAAGAGGAAAAAGAAGAAAAATGAGTGCTTGGTAATGAGAGTGGAAAGTGAGGATAAGAGTTAGCAGTGTTAGGTGAAAGAGAGTGAAGAGGGAGAAGAAGAGAAGTGAGTGATTGGTAATGAGAGTGAAGGAGACAAGAAGAATAAAAAAGCGAGTGTTGGTAATAAGAGTGAAGAGGAAGAGAAGAGAAGGAGTGTTGGTAATGAGAGTGAAGAGGAAAAGAAGAAATGGAGTGTTGGTAAAGAGAGTGAAGAAGAAAAGAATAAAAGGATTGTTGGTAATGAGAGTGAAGAGGAAAAGAAGAAAAGTAGTGTTGGTGATGGAGTAAGGAGAGAAGAAGAAAAGGAGTGTTGGTAATGAGAATGAAGAGGAAAAGAAGAAAATGAGTGTTGGTAATGAGAGTAGAGAAGAGGATAAGAAGAAATTGAGTGTTGGTGATGGAGTAAGTAGAGGAGAAGAAAAGGAATGTTGGTAATGAGAGTGGAGTTAGAGGAAAAGAATAAAAGGAGCATTGGTGGCGGAGTAAGGAGAGGAGAAGAAAAGGAGTAGAGTTAGAGGAGGGGAAGGAAAGGAGTGTTGGTCTTGAGGATGGGAACGGTAATGAGGATGGTGATGTTGGTACCGTTGGTTGTGAGGTGTAGATTGTGTGGAGTAATGAGGGAGATAACGATACAATGAGGGTGGCAGCGTTGGTAATGAGAGTGGGGATTAAAGTCATTTCATAAAGTAGGTTTTGGTCGCGTTGGTAATGGAAGTGATATCTATGTGATATTGTTAATGGTGTTGATAATGAGGGAAGTAAAGATAGCAACAAGGGTAATGATGGTATTAAAGACTATGGTATAGCTAATGAAGGTGGTGGTAATGGTAGCGAAGTTGCAGATGATGGTGACGACAACATTCATGTAAATAAATGTAATGATATTCGTTATGAGGTGTAGAGTGTGTGGAGTAATGAGGGAGATAACAATACGATGATGATGAAGATGACTTTACCGATGTTGAAAGTGGCAACATAAATCACTAAAGATAGTAGGGATAAGTTGACGATGGTAGCGACAATGATAAATGTTGCTTATCGAAAAAAATGAAAGTGAGAATGAAAATGACTCAACTGAAAATGGCAACAGAAATCAATAATATATATAAAGGTGATAGTGAGATATTGATGAAATGAGTCACAGTGATAACTGATATCGAAAACGGATATGGCAATAATGACTTTTATTTAATGTGACTGCAATAAATCCCTGACTTTAAGCATGACACAATGACAAACTAAATATTGTCATACATATAAACTACAACACACAAAAGAGAAAAGAAAAGAAAAGACCTCAACGGGAATAATTATTTTCCCAGGCAGTCGGAACGCCCCAGCTGAAGGACCTTGCAATATTTTGTTGTGAAAGTCAGGAGAATTGCATAAACTCTGCGGACCCTTCACGCCCTCTTTCACTTTACTCTCCTTTCAGCTGACGATGAGCAGCAATGATGGAGACAGAGAGCGGGAGGGGAGGGGAAAGGGGTGAGGGAAAAATGGTGGAATGGTGAAGGAAAGGGTGGAAGGAAGTAAGGAGAAAATATGGATGAAATGGATGAAGGGAAGGAGGGAAAGAGGGAAGGAGAAGGAAGGGAAGAAGGAAGGGAGAGAAGGAGGGAGAAAAGAGAGAAAGAGGGGGAGAAAGGCAAGGATGGAGGGGAGAAAGCAGGGAGAACGGAGGAAAGGAATACGACGGAACAGAGAGAAGGAGGGGAAAAAATGGAGAAAACAGGGCTAGGTTGCTGAAAGAGTATATATGAGAGAGAGAGAGAGAGAGAGAGAGAATGAGATAGATAGCGAGAGGACGAAGGGAAAGAGAAAGAAAGGAAGAAGAAAAAAAGAGATAGTTAGATAGCTAGAGTGCGTAGGGAAGGAGAGAGAGGTAGGGAAGGCAAAGAAAAGATAAATATAAAGCGAGAGGACAAAGGGAAGGAGGATAGCGAAAGAGATAAAAAGATAAAGTGAGTGAGGACGAAGAGAGGTAGAAAGTGGAAAGAGAAAGAAAAGATAGACAAATAGAGAGGCTGTCGAAGAGAGAGAGAGAGAGAGAGAGGGAGAGGGAGAGAGAGCGAGAGAGAGGGTGAGGGAGAGAGAGAGAGAGAGAGAGAGAGAGAGAGAGAGAGAGAGGAAGGGGAGAGAGAAAGGGAAAATTAACAGGGAGGAAAGATTAATAATAGCTACCATGCGAAAATTGCAACACATGAACTACAAGGTCAAGCAAGAAAGAGGGAAGAGAGAGGAAGAGAAGGAAGGGAAAAAATGTGAAAAGGGTGGAACAGTTGGAGGGAAAAGGAAGGGAAAGCTCGAGAGAAAAGGTGAAACAAGGTAAAAAAAAAAGGTAAAAGGTAGAAAAACCTGATTAAAGAAAATAAGAGAAAAAACATTATCCAGAAAGAAAAAAAGAACACAATTAGATGGAGGTGTCTTGCATGAATAAGGGAAGAAAGAAAGAAAGGAAAAAAATATGGTTCAGAAGGAAAATAAAGATAAGGAAGTCTTTAGAAAGAATAAAGCATAGTTAAAAGAAGGAAAATTAAAGGAAAAGAGAGCATGAAAAGAGAAATATAAAGAAGAAATGAACATACTACCAAAAGGCAATAAAAATACTATAAATGAAGCTAAAGAAAGCAATCAAACAAACACACAGACCTACCTCATAGAAAATAAGAAAAGATTATTTTCTTTTTTATCGAAATCTTCATCATCCTGAGAAGGGAAATTAGATACAAATCCCTGACTTTATTCTTTATGTTGGAAGAAATGATGAGAAGGTCGATGATAGAATTAAGGATATACGAGAGAAAGAGAGAGATAGGGAGGGAGGGAGGGTGGGAGAGAGAGGGAGAGGGAGAGGGAAAGAAAGAGAGAGAGGCAGAGGAAAAGAAGGAGAGAGAGGGAAAGGGAAAGAGAGAGAGGGAGGAGAGAGAGAGCGGGAGTAGGAGAGAGGGAAAAGAAAGAGAGAGGGGAGAGAGAGAGAGAGAGAGGGAGGGGGAAGGGGAGAGAGAGCGAGGGGGAAAGAGAGAGAGAGAGAGAGAGAGAGAGAGAGAGAGAGAGAGAGAGAGAGAGAGAGAGAGAGAGAGAGAGATAAATAGAGAGAGAGAGAGAGAGCACATAAATACATAGAGAGAAAGGAAAAAGAGATACAGAAGAAACTAAAACCACATCGGAAAAAATAGGAAGACGATACAAAGAGAAAATAAAAGATAAGAAGGGGAGAAAGAGAAAAAAACAGACTACCTAAGGAAAGGCAGACACGGAGAGGCCCGGAATACTTCAGAACAAATCAGGTCATTTGAATTCTGGCTGTCTCTGTGCCCTGTGTTATGTGTTTTTGTTCTGTTATATTCTTTTTCTTTTCTCTTCTCTTCTTGCTGTACACCGAAAGCGGAAAAAAATGTTTTAATTATATTCTTTTTCTTTTCTTTTCTCTCTGTACACCGGAAGCGGAAAAAAATGTTTTAATTATATTCTTTTTCTTTTCTTTTCTCTCTGTACACCGGAAGAGGAAAAAATGTTTTAAATGAAGGAAATAAAATTTAAAAATAGGTAAGAGAGAGAGAGAGAGGGGGGGGGAGACGAGATGTTAAACCGAGAGGAAATATAAATAGAATAAGAGAGAGAAAGAATAAGAAAGAGAGTAAAAGAAAGAGAGAGAAAAATAGATAGATAGATAGATAGAGAATAAGAAAGAGAGAAAGATAGATAGATAGAGAATAAGAAAGAGAGAAAGATAGATATATAGAGAATAAGAAAGAGAGAAAGATAGATAGATAGAGAGATAGACAGAGAGTTAATATCACATTCAATTATATTACTTTGATGAAGAACCAAAAGATAGAATATTTGCAAAATCATTAAATTATGATAACGTTGACAATCATCTTGACTTGATGTTATATATATCTTCGACATAAGTGCTCATCAGTAACGGATATTAAAGCTTATCAAAGAATATATTGTTTTTGTATCTCTAATTATTCTATTCTTTTCCTTACGTCTTAGGAGGTAAAAAAAATATCTACAAAGAGAAAAAGAAACAGGGGGAAAATATGTTGATGAATTAGAAAAAAAGGAAGGGAAGATAGAGGAGAAGGCGAAGGAAAAGAGGAGAATGAGAATGAGGAGGAAGGAAGGTGAAGGGAGGGGGGAGACGAAGAGGAAGAAAGAGGATGGTGACGAGGATGAAGAAATAAAAGGAGAGGAAGAGGAGGAGATGGAAGAGGAATTATCATAACAAATGGAGCAAAATAAGAAGAGGGAGGAGGAGGAAAAGTCGAAAAGGGAGAATAAGAAAACGTAGAGATAATGAGAGAAGAGTAGACAAAGAAAAAAAATCATCCTAAGAACATCAAGAATCACAACGAAGCTGGAATTAATGATAATAATGATAATAAAAGAAAAATGATAAAGAAAATAACAGGGTTAACATTTATTATAAGAGAAATAATTAAAAAAAAACATAACAGTGAATATGATAAGAGTAATAGTAATATTAATAATAATGATAACAATACTAATGATAATGAAATAATGATAATTAGGATAATAACTATGCTAATGTTAAAAATCGCATTGATGATAAGGGAGATAAAAAATGAAAATAAAACAATTATGAAAATTATTATGGTTACACCTTGAACAATACTAATGATCGTGATAATAGTAATCATAATGATAAAAATAACAATTATATCATTATTATCATAATAACAACGAAAAACAACAAAACAGCAATAAAAGCGAAATTAAATTAAATCCCAACACCCCAAAGTTTTATCACAGGAGTAAAACTAGTGAAAAAAGAAGAAAAAAAAGAATTTGGACCTAAAAGAGCGGAGTAAAATTCTCCGACTTTGAGGATATATGTAAAGCGACTTCAATTGGAACGAATAGGGGTTAGACTGTAGAGAAGGAGGAAAGGGAGAAAAGGGGGGAGAGAGAGACAGACAGACAGACAGACAGAGACAGACAGAGAGAGAGAGAGAAAGAGAGGGAAGGGGAAGGGAGAGAGAGGGAGAGGGGGAAGGGGAAGGGAGAGAGAGGGAGAGAGAAGAGGGGGAAGGAAGGAGAGAGAGAGAGAGAGAGGGAGAGAGAGAGAGAGAGAGAGAGAGAGAGAGAGAGAGAGAGAGAGAGAGAGAGAGAGAGAGAGAGAGAGAGAGAGAGAGACAGACAGAGACAGAGGCAGAAAGAGAGAGGGAGGGAAGGAGAGAGAGAGAGAGAGGAGAGAGAGAGAGAGAGAGAGAGAGAGAGAGAGAGAGAGAGAGAGAGAGAGAGAGAGAGAGAGAGAGAGAGAGAGAGAGAGAGAGGGAGAGAGAGAGAGAGGTGGGAGAGAGAGAGAAAGAGAGAGGAAGAAAGAGAGTTAGAAGAAAGTGAATGGGAGGGAAAGGTTAGGTAAAAGGTAAGGCCAAAAGGGGATGCAAAAGAGGCTTTAAACTAGCAAAGAAAGATGTCATGAATAAGAGAAATAAAGGTTCGGTATATAGGGAAAGAGAGAGAAAATAGAAGAGAAAAAGAAAAGGATAGAAAAGAAACTAAAGAAAGAGACAGATCATTGAGGCGAAAGAAAGATTACCATGTTAACAGAGAGAGAGAAAGAGAAACAAAGAGAGAAAGAGAGAGAAAGCGAAGCAGAAAAAAAGAAGAAAAAGAGAAAGAGAATAAGATAAAGGACAAATGAGAAAGGTAAAGAGGGAGATGAAGAGAGAAATTAGAAATAGAAAGACAGGGAAAAAGAAGCAAAGATAAATGTACCGAAACAAAATGAAGAGAACGGAAGAGACCCCACTCCGCATATAAACAAAGAGAAAAACAAGAAACCAAAATGGAGATGAAAACGAAACAGCAAACAAGAAATAGAGAAGAAGAAGAAGAAAAAAAAATCGCCCCCTCCAAAAAAAAAGGGAAGAAACAGAACCCAAAAAAAAGCAACCTCCCTAAAAAAAAAAAATAAATAAAAAATAGACAGCGAAGAGAGGTTAAGGCAAGAGGGCGATGCCGGGAGAGGGACGGGAAGGAAGGAAACCCCGAGTAATAAAACGGGTTCCACTGGGCGTCTCTCTCCCCGCCAGCTGTGACACGCTCCGAGAGGTTCCTGTGTAACTTCTGAAAATGGGCGACGAATCCGGGTATTAATGCCTCATAACGCATCTTGATGGGGTGGAGGGAGAGGAGGAGGGGGGAGGAAGGGGGAGGAGGGGGGAGGGGAGAGGGGAGGGAGAGAGGAGGGAGGGGCAGAGGAAGGGGGGAGGAGGGGGGAGGAGGGAGGAGGGAGAAGAGGGGGAGAGGAGGGGGGAGGAGGGGGGAGGAGGAGGAGGAAGAGGGAAGGAGGAGGAGGGAGGGAGGGGGAGAGGAGGGAGAGAAGGGGGAGGGAGGGAGAGGAGGGGGAAGGATGGGAGAGGAGGGGAGAGGAGGATGGGAGAGGGAGGGAGG
>NC_091591.1:21576098-21578598 GCF_042767895.1 Penaeus vannamei | reverse complement strand
CTTTGTATTTTTGATGTATATTGTGAGACGTGTCTGCGTGTGTGTGTGTGTGTGTGTGTGTGTGTGTGTGTGTGTGTGTGTGTGTGTGTGTGTGTATGTGTGTGATAGAAAGGGAGAGAGAGAGAGAGAGAGAGAGAGAGAGAGAGAGAGAGAGAGAGAGAGAGAGAGAGAGAGAGAGAGAGAGAGAGAAAGAGAAAGAGAGACAGACAGACAGACATACAGACAAACAGAAAGACCAACACAAAGATGAATAACAAATGACAATAAATAAAAAGCTAGATAAATTAAACAAATAAAAAAACTACATAAATAAAACAAACAAACGATACATAAATAGATAAATTAACAGTATCATTCACACACACACAGAAAGACAGTACCAGAGAGACCACAGATAGACCAATTCAACGCAAACACACCCACGCTCTTCCGTTATATATCTGAAAACAAATCATAAAATATTTCTTCGTCGAAAGAAAGTGCCAACGTGTCTTCAGAGTGTAAGAGCTTTTCCTGCCAAGTGAATACCATATTCCGGGGTTAAAACAACATACTAATTCAACCGCTGTGATGTATTGTTATTACACCTCTTTGGACCTTCCATTTCCTCCTTCTCTCTCTTTCATTTTTCTCTGTTGTTCTCTTTCTCCCTTCTTCTTTTGGGGTTTTATTCTTTTCTTTTCTTTTTTCTTCTTCTTTCTGTGGGTTTTTCTTTCATTTTTTTCTTCTCTTTTACTCTCCTTTTTCTTCTTCTTTGTGTGTGTTTTTTTTTTTACTCTTCTCTTATTCGTTTCTTATTCTTTCTTTTTCATTTCCCCCTCATTCCCAAATTCTGATCCATCTATACGTCTCTCTCTTTCTCTCAGTCTCTCTTTTTTCCACTTATTCTTTCCCTTTCTCTCTGTCTGTTTGTCTGTGCCCCTCTCCCACTCTATATTCCTCTCCTTCTGTCTTTCATTCTCTCTCTTTCTCCCCTCCCTCATTCCTCCTCTCTCCTCCCTCCCTTTCTACATTACTCTCTCATTACTTCTCTCACTCTCATTCTTATTCTCTTCTTTCTCTTCTTCTTCCCCCATCTCTCTCACGCACATACACACACACGCACTCTCTATCTCTCTTAGGTCTCTCTGTCAATCTCTCTCTCTCTCTCTCGCTCTCTCTCTCTCTCTCTCTCTCTCTCTCTCTCTCTCTCTCTCTCTCTCTCTCTCTCTCTCTCTCTCTCTCTCTCTCTCTCTCTCTCTCTCTCTCTCTCTCTCTCCCTCTCTCTCTGTCCTTTTAATGGCCACCGGCTTGCTTAATTGACCGGCAAAGAGGAACAAGCAAAAGAATCGTTTGAATTCCCCGAAAAAGTTTGAGTCGTTTTGTCGTGGAGAGAGAGCTAGGAAGGGGGGGGGGGGTGTAAGAAAGGGTGGAGGGAGGGGGAGGGTAAAGGAAAACTGCGAGGGAGGGAGGGGTTTTAGCTCGGGAGGGAGGAAGGGAAGGAAGGAAAGTGCGGGAGGGTGGGAGGGGGATGGGAGAGGGTGGTTAGGGGGAGGAGGAGGAGGAGGAAGGGGGAGGAAGGAGAGTGTCCGGGAGGGGTGGGAGGGGGATGGAGAGGGTGGTTTGGCTTGGGGAGTGGATGGAGGGGAAGGAAGGAGAGTGCGGTAGGGGTGGGAGGGGGATGGAGAGGGTGGTTAGGGGGAGGAGGGAGGAGGAGGAAGGGGGAGGAAGGAGAGTGCCGGGAGGGTGGGAGAGGGGATGGAGAGGGTGTGGTTAGGGGGAGGGGGAAGCAGAAGGGGGAGGAAGGAGGGGAGGTAAGAAGAAGAGAGGGAGAGGGAGAGGAAGGTCGTGGGGTGAGAGGGGGAGGGTAAAGGAAGAGGGAGACAGGGTGAGGGTTTGGTAAGAGGGTGGAGTGGGAGGGGTAAGAAGAAAGGCGAGTAGTGAGAGGAGGCAATGGAGGTGGGGGATAAAAAAAAAGGGTAAGGTGGGGGGTGGGGGATATGTTAAAGGGAGGATAGCAGAAAGAAGGGAAGGGAAGGATAGTCACGAATAAAGAATATTCTGTTGATTCAATTGCTTGATATATTATTGTTGTATTTTGTAGGCGCATGTATATATGCTTGCATTTAGTATATAAAGACATATATATATATATATATTTATATATATATATGTATATATATATATGTATGTATATATATGTATATATATATGTATATATATATATATAAACATATATATATATATACATATATATATATATATATATATATACATATATATATATATATATATATATATATATATATATATATATATATATATATATATATATATATATATATTTATATATATTTATATATATATATATATATATATATATATATATATATATATATATATATATATATATATATATATATATATATACATTTATACATATATATATATATATATATATATATATATATATATATATATATATATACATACATATATATATATATATATATATATATAT
>NC_091591.1:21558598-21561098 GCF_042767895.1 Penaeus vannamei | reverse complement strand
GAGAGGTGAGAAAGAGAAAAGAGACGGAAGAGAAGGACAAAAAGACGAAAGAAATAGGGAAGTAGAGAGTAAGAAAAAGGGAGTAGAGAGTGAGCAAGACAGACGAAGTGCCGAAGAGACGAAAAGGCGAAAGGGACGCGAGAGAGAGAGAGAGAGGCAGGCGAAGACAGCTCATCCCGCATGCTGTCCGGGTGTCACTCTCCGCGGCAATAACGGAGCCGAGTCTTAAGCATAACCTCAGTACGGCAGCGAACGGGAATTCCCGAGCGGGTGGCCTGGCTCCGTCCCTTTCGTATGGGAGTCATTGGCCTTCTTGTCATTCATCCTTTCTCGTTCTCGTTATTGGCCTTCTGCTGCTTGTTATTCATCCGTTCTTGTTCTCGTTATTCGTTCTTATTAGTGTGTGTGTTTGTGGCTTGTGTCGTGATTGGTGTGATGTGATATATATATATATATATATATATATATATATATATATATATATATATATATATATATATATATATATATATATATATATATATATATGTTGTCTGTGGCATTCTTGTGTATATGTTGTTTTACCTCTATCTCTCTCATATTTCTTTCTCTCTCTCTGCCTCTGTCTGCCTGTCTCTCTCTCTCGCTCTCTCTTTCTCTATCTCTCCTATTCCTTCTCTTCCTCCTTCTCCTACTCTTTCCTCCTCCCCCTCCTCCTCTTCTTCTTACACCTCCTCTTCATTCTTGTCCTCCTGTTCCTCCTCCTCCAATTCTTCCTCCTTCTCTTCATCTTCCCCCTCCTTCTCCTACTCTCCCTCTTCTCTTCTTCCTCCTCCTTCGTCTCCCTTTTCTTCATTTAGTAATCTAGCAGGGCTTTAATCTTTATATCTTTTCGGTCTTTTAAGAAAAGGGAAATGAGACGTTGCTGCCATACCTTCTATATTGATGGTTTCTATGCGTGATCTATCCATCAAGCCAGTTTAATCTCTCTGCCCCCTCTCCCCTTCTCCCTCTCTCCTCCCTGTCTCCCCTTCTCCCTCTCTCTGCCCCCTCTCCCCTTCTCCCTCTCTCCTCCCTGTCTCCCCTTCTCCCTCTCTCTGCCCCCTCTCCCCTTCTCCCTCTCTCCTCCTCTCCCCTTCTCCCTCTCTCTGCCCCCTCTCCCCTTCTCCCGCTCTCCCTCCCCTCTCCCCTTCTCCCGCTCTCCCTCCCCTCTCCCCTTCTCCCTCTCTCTCTCCCCTCTCCCCTTCTCCCACTCTCCTCCCTGTCTCCCCTTCTCCCTCTCTCTGTCCCCTCTCCCCTTCTCCCTCTCTCCTCCCTGTCTCCCCTTCTCCCTCTCTCCTCCCTGTCTCCCCCTCCTTTCTTTTTTTTTTTTTCTTCTTTTTCTTCTGTTTCTCTCTTGCTCTCTTTTGGCCTTTTTCTTTCTTTCTTTCAATATCTATTTTTCTATCTGTCTCTTTGATCTGTCTGTTTGTCTGTTGTCTGTCTCTACTTTCTCTCTCTACTTACCTTTCCCTCCCTTCCCTCCTCTTCTCTCTCTGTCTCTCTTTATTTCCCTCCCTTCTCTCCCTCCCTCCCTCCCCCCCTCTATCTCACTTCCTCTTTCTCTCTCTCTCTCTCTCTCTCTCTTTCTCTTTCTCTCTATTTCTCTCTCTTCTTCTTTCTTTCTCTCTTCCTCTTCCTCTCTCTATTCCTCTTTCTCTCTCTCACTTTCTTCCTCTTTCTCTCTCTCTTCCTCGTTCTCTCTCTCCTTCTCTCGCCCTCACTTCACCCTCTCCCCCCCCCCCCCCACAACCACCTCCATAAAATAACATCGCCTTAAAACTTTCCTCGAGCTAATAAAATAAAAAATAAAAAAGGGAAGATATATAAGAAAAAGAAGTTGAACTTTTGAACAAATATCCGGGAATTATTATTATTACTATCTTTTTTTATTATTATCATCATCAGGATATTGCCCCAAGAGACGTTTGAAATTTCTTCATTAGAATATTCATTTTCTCTTTCTCATATATGAATATTCATTTTCTTAATACTCATTTATTTTTATTTGTTTTTTATCTTATTTTTATTTGTTTTTTTATGGATTTATTCATTTATTAAGTTCTATGTATTTTTTTCTTCGTCTTATATGTAGTATTCAGTCTTTCCTTTATCTCCTCATCTCTCTATCTATCTATATTCCGATTTCTCTCCATCATCTTTTAATGCATATTCATCATCATTCCTACAATAAGCTTCACCATCATCATAATAATTTCATCACACTTTACATCATAAAGGGAATGAAGATAATTATACACGTGTTAATGAGAGCGGTTTTGAGATTTCATTGCGTTCTGGTTTAATTTGGTTTAACTAATTAATTATCTCTTTTTTCAAACAGGTTTATGGCGAGTTTATGTGCTGATGAAATGTTATTATGTCAGCGATTATGTGCATTTTGTCTGATTAATTGCTGAGATTTGGTTCGCGGGGTTTTCCTTTTGGCTATATACGTACGTGTATACATGTACACATAAAC
>NC_091591.1:21553598-21556098 GCF_042767895.1 Penaeus vannamei | reverse complement strand
AGGGGAGGAGGGGAAGGGGAGAGAAGAGGGTAGGGAGGAGAGGGAAGGGAGTAGGGAGAGGAAGGGAAGGGTTAGGGGAAGGGTGAAGGGAGAGAGGAGGGGAAGGGAGGTGTGGGAAGGGGGTACGGAGTGGAAGGGTGAAGGGAGGGAGGAGGGAAGAGGAGGAGAGGGAGAGGAGTAAAGGATAAAGGGAGAGGAGGGAAGTGGAAAAAAGAGGAGGAGAAGGGAGAAGAGGAAAGGATGAAGGGATGGAAGTGAAAGGTGAAGAGGGAAGAGGGAAAGGCTGAAAAGAGGGAGTAAGGATGAAGTGAGGGGAAGGGAGGGAAAAAGAATAAGGGGGAGCAGGAGATGGGGGAGAGGGAAGGAAGTAAGGAAGAAGGTGAGGGAATTAAATGAAGGGCATGAGGAAGAAAGGAGGGAGATGGGAGAGAGACAGACTAATAAATGGAGACGAGACAGAGACATTAAGAGAGACAGAGAAATTTATAGAAGATAGAATAGAGATAGAGAAGAAAATGAGTAAAAGAAAAAAATACAAAAAGTTATAGAAGAAAATGAGAAAGGAAAGGAGACAAAGGGAAAGAAACCGAAAATGAAAGACAAAGAAGAAAATAGAGAAAGAAGAAAGAAATGAGATAAAGAAAAAAAAGAATGAAAAAGCAAGAGAAATAGAAATGAAAAAGAGGGAAAGAAAATAAATAGAGAGAAAGAAACAGGACACGAAAGAAATAGAAGAAAAAACGAGAAAAGGGAAAGAACGAGAGAAAGAAAATAAAAAAGAATTGAAAGAAAAATAAAAAGCAAAGAAAGAAAGAAAAAAAGAGAGAAAGAGAACGAGAAAAAGAGAGAAATGAAAAAGAAAGAGAGAACGAGAAAAAAGGAAAAGAAAAAGATAATAAAGTCAAAGAAAAAGATAAGAAATAAGAAAATAATAATAAGAAAAAAAAGAGATAAAAAAGAGAAAAAGAGAAAGAGAGAGAGAGAGAGAGAGGGAGAGAGTGAGAGTGAGGGAGAGAGAGAGAGAGAGAGAGAGAGAGAGAGAGAGAGAGAGAGAGAGAGAGAGAGAGAGAGAGAGAGAGAGAGAGAGAGAGAGAGAGAGAGAGAGAGAGAGAGAGAGAGAGAGAGAGAGAGAAAAAAAAGAGAGAAATGAAAATGAAAATGAAGATGAACCTCCCCCCCCCTCTCCCTCCTCCACCCTCTCTGAACATCGAGCCGATCACCGCAACACGCCCTAACGACATGACCTGAAATGACTAAATTTCAGCCTCATATTCTCTCTCCACTGACCTTGTTCTACTTGTTCTACGTCATGGAGGACTTAGGGACAAGGTCATCGTAGTTTATGAAAGTTTTTTTTTTCTTTCTTTTTCTTTCTTTCTTTTTTTCGTTCTTTTTCTTTTCTTTCTTTCTTTTTTTCGTTCTTTTTATCTTCTTTCTTTCATTTTTTCGTTCTTTTTTTCTTCTTTCTTTTTTTCTTTTTTTCGTTCTTTTTTTCTTCTTTCTTTCTATTTTTTCGTTCTTTCTTTCTTCTTTCTTTCATTTTTTCGTTCTTTTTTCTTCTTTCTTTCTTTTTTTCGTTCTTTTTTCTTCTTTCTTTCTTTTTTCTTTTTTTCGTTCTTTTTTCTTCTTTCTTTCTTTTTTTCGTTCTTTCTTTCTTCTTTCTTTCTTTTTTTCTTTTTTTTTCTTCTCTCTTTCTTTTTTTCGTTCTTTTTTTCTTCTTTCTTTCTTTTTTTCGTTCTTTTTTTCTTCTTTCTTTCTTTTTTTCGTTCTTTTTTCTTTCTTTCTTTTTTTCGTTCTTTTTTTCTTCTTTCTTTCTTTTTTTCGTTCTTTTTTTCTTCTTTCTTTCTTTTTTTCGTTCTTTTTTTCTTCTTTCTTTCTTTTTTTCGTTCCTTTTTCTTCTTTCTTCCATTTTTTCGTTCTGTTTTCTTCTTTCTTTCTTTTTTTCGTTCTTTTTTTCTTCTTTCTTTCTTTTTTCTTTTTTTCTTCTTTCTTTCTTTTTTCGTTCTTTTTTTCTTCTTTCTTTCTTTTTTTCGTTCTTTTTTTCTTCTTTCTTTTTTTCGTTCTTTTTTTTCTTCTTTCTTTCTTTTTTTCGTTCTTTTTTTCTTCTTTCTTTCATTTATTTTCTTTCTTTTTTTCTTCTTTTTTCCTTTTTTTCGTTCTTTTTTTTCTTCTTTCTTTAATTTTTTCGTTCTTTTTTTCTTCTTTCTTTTTTTTCGTTCTTTTTTCTTCTTTCTTTCTTTTTTTCTTCTTTTTTCTTCTTTCTTTCTTTTTTCTTTTCTTTTTTCTTCTTTCTTTCTTTCTTTTTCTTTCTTTTTTTCTTCTTTCTTTCTTTTTTTCGTTCTTTTTTTCTTCTTTTTTCTTTCTTTTCGTTCTTTTTTCTTCTTTTTTTCGTTTTTTGTTTTTTCGTTCTTCTTTCTTTCTTTTTTTCGTTCTTTTTTTTCTTTCTTTCTTTTTTTTTCGTTCTTTTTTTCTTCTTTCTTTCTTTTTTTCTTCTTTCTTT
>NC_091591.1:21533598-21543598 GCF_042767895.1 Penaeus vannamei | reverse complement strand
ACACACATGCACATACACACACATACGCACATACGCATATATATATATATATATATATATATATATATATATATATATATATATATATATATATATATATATATATATATATATATATATATATATATATATACATCAGACCTAATTAGTTTAATATTAAAGCTCTTTTTTTCTACCGTTGTAATGATTCAATAAAAAGCAAAAGGAAATATATAGAGATAGAGCGAGCGACCGAGAGAGAGAGAGAGAGAGAGAGAGAGAGAGAGAGAGTGAGAATAAGATAGACAGATAGATATATATAGAGAGAGTGAGAGAGGGCATGCGAATGAAAGTAAGAGAAGGAGAAATAGAGACAGAAAAAGAGAAGTGACAGGTAAGGTTTAGGTTCAAAGGTTTTGTTTGATTTGTCACAATGGATATTATTTTTGCTGTGACAAACAATCTGTTTATTTGCTTCTTAATAACCTCCTGTGTGCAAGGAATGGCCGGGGTTGCCATCCACTGGCAGCGCACAGGATCGAACGCAGGTCAGCAAGACTGCAAGATAAGAACGTTACCTTGGCACAACACAGAGAGAGAGATATAAAGAGAGAGGATGAGAAAGAGAGGAAGAGAAGGTGAGATAGAGATATAATAATAGAATAAGTGAGATAGAGAGAAAGATAGAGAAGAAGAGAGATAGAGGGGGAAAGCCAAAGAGAGAAGAAAGAGAAAGAGAGATAGATAGATACAGGGAGAGATAACAATAAAGAGTAAAAAAGCAAGACTCTCTCTCTGTCTCTCTCTGTATGTATATACATATATATATATATATATATATATATATATATATATATATATATATATATATACATACATATATACATATATATATATATATATATATATATATATATATATATATATATATATATATATATATATATATATATATATATATATATATATATATATATATATATATATATATATATATATATATATATATATATATATATATATATATATATATATATATATATATATATATATATATTTATATATATATATATATATATATATATATATATATATATATATATATACATATATATATATATATATATATATATATATATATATATATATATATAGAGAGAGAGAGAGAGAGAGAGAGAGAGAGAGAGAGAGAGAGAGAGAGAGAGAGAGAGAGAGAGAGAGAGAGAGAGAGAGAGAATTACCTTAGAAACATTTCCTTCCCGCTTAATCATTTCTTATGAAAGTGCTTTTTCTTTATATGAAAGTGCTATCTATTTTTTTTTTTTTTTTTTTTTATTCCTTCCTCGTATATCTTTTTATATAAAGATGATTAAGCCATTGAATCCCTCTCACCTCCCTTCCCCCTTCCCCCTTCCCCCCTCCCCGAACCCCCGACTCAAAAAAAAAAAAACTCCCCCTCCCCCTCAATCCCTCCCCCCTCCCCCTCCCCGAACCCCCAACTCAAAAAAAAAAAAACTCCCTCCCCTCCCCCATCCCCCCTCCCCTCCCCGAACCCCCAACTCAAAAAAAAAAAAATAATAATAAAAAAAAAGGAAGAAAAGTCATTTGATGTTGTCCAGTGTAGCTTCACATATTGCAATTATCATCATACAGTGAACATCAAATACAACGCTGCCCCTTTCCGTTCTTTATCCTTTCTTGCTATTTTCTTCTTTATCATTTGTCAGGAAAGATAATTAAGAGAGGGAGAGAGAAAGAGAGAGGAGAGGGTGGGAGGGAGGGGAGGGAGGGAGGGAAGAGAGAGAGAGAGAGAGAGAGGGAGAGAGAGAGAGGGAGAGAGAGAGAGAGAGAGAGAGAGAGAGAGAGAGAGAGAGAGAGAGAGAGAGAGAAAGAGGAGAGAGGGGAAAGGAGGTAGGGAAAGAGAGAGAGAGAGAGAGAGAGAGAGAGAGAGAGAGAGAGAGAGATAGAGAGAGATAGAGATAGAGAGAGTGAGAGAGAGAGAGAAAGAGAGAGAGAGAGAAAGAGAGAGAAAGAAAGAGATGGAAAGAGAGAGAGAAAAAAAAATAGATAGATCGATAGAGAAACAGACAGATAGACAGACAGAGAGAGAGAAAAAAAAAGAACATCGTGTCTTCACCTTTAACAGCAAAAGGTATGATGGAGCAATATCTGCTTCAGTGAAACGTGGGTTCTGTCTTGCAAGGTGCTGTTGAAGACGGTGTGAAAATCAAATGTTTTTTTTATCATTGTTCTCTTTTTTTCCCTTTCCATTTCGCTCTATTGTCTGTTCGTTCTCTATCATCTTCTCTGGAGATTGTCTGTTTCTTTTGTCTTTATTTTTGTATTATCTTTATTTTATCGTTATCTATCTTTATTTATTCTTTTTTATGCAGACGATGGTGTGAATATTAACATTTATTTTCTTTCTCTTTTCTTTCTCTTTTACCCTTTCTGTTTATGTTCTATTGTTTTGTTTGTTTTATTTTGTCTATTTCTCTATCTCTCCTTCTATCTCTCTCACTTTGTTTATCTCTCTCTATCTATCTATCTATCTCTATTTCTCTATCTCTCTCTCTTTCTATTTCTCTACCTCTCATTCTATCTCTCTCACTTTATTTCTCTCTATCTATTTATCTTTCTATCTGTCTCTCTCTCTCTCTTTCTATTTCTCTATCTCTCTTTCTCTCTATGTTTTTGTTTCTCTCTCTATCGATCTGTCTATTTCTCTTTCCCTTTTTCTATCTCTCTATGTCTTTGTTTCTCTCTATCTATCCATCTATCTATCTCTCTTTCCCTCTTTCTGTCTCTCTTTGTCTTTGTTTCTCTCTATCTCTATCTATCCATCTATCTATCTCTCTTTCCCTCTTCCTATCTCTCTCTGTCTGTTTTTTCCTTTCTCCCTCTTCCTCGCTCTCCCTCTATTACCATGTTCTCCGATATACCTCTTTTTTAGACTCTTCACTATTCCCCATATTTGTATTAGGTGTTTCCACTGTCCTCATCCTCCTTTTCTTATTTATTCTCCTATTCTATTCACTCTTCATTGCCATTTTCTTCATTCAATTTTTTCTATTCTTCTTCCCTCATAATTTTACAATTCGTTGTTAGTTCTTGTTCATTCATATGGTTCATCTTCAATCTATCATGTTTTCTTCCTGGTTCTCTGTTCGTCTCTCTATCTCCACTGTTCCATATCACGTCTCTCTATCTCCTCTGTTCCATGTCAGTTTTTATCAACGTCCTTCTGTTCCTCTGTCTCCTCTTTTCTTGTATCATTCACCTATCTTCTCTCTTTCTTTCTCCTTTCATTCCTTATCTCCTCTTCCTCTGTTAACCGTCTTTATCTTTTGAAAATCATTCTGTCATCTCCTATCATTCTTTATCTCCTCTCCTCCGTATCTCCATTATCACTTTTTCCTGTTCACTTTGCGTCTCTCTGTCTCCTCTCTTGTTCTTTCTTGGTCTCTATCTCCCCTTTCGTACATATCTCGTCTCTGTTTCCTATCTCGTTCTCTCTTCATTTCCCTGTCTCCTTTCCCGTTCATTTTGCGTCTCTCTGTCTCCTCTTCCATTTTCTCTTTTGTACCTCTGTTTCCTCTCTTCACCATCCCATCCTGTTTCTCTCCTTCATCGGCTTCTCTCCTCCATACCTCCCATATCCCGTCTCTTCATTTATTCTCTCTCTGTCTTTCTGTCTGCTCTTTCCTTCTCTCTTCCTCTTTCTATCTCCTCTCGCCTTTCTTCGTCTTTCTATCACCTCTCTCATTCTATCCTCGTCCTTCTGACTCCTCACTTCGCGACTACAGTATATAAAAAACACATAAAGAAAGTAAAAAGTAAAAGTAAAAAACAAAGGAAATTAACATACAAAGACGGAGGTAAAAAAAATATCGTTGATTTTTGAGTTCAATTGAGCCAAAGGAACAGTTGCCTCTGATCTCCGGTTGTGAGAAATGCTTTACGGTTCTGCTTGCCATCATCATTATTATCTTTTATTTGTCATGTTAAAAAAGGGGGAAAAAATCTGGAAGATTGTATGTGTGTCGGTTTCTCTTTCTCTTTCTCTGTCTCCTCTCTCTCTCCCTCTCGCTCTCTCTCTCTCTCTCTCTCTCTCTCTCTCTCTCTCTCTCTCTCTCTCTCTCTCTCCCTCTCTCTCTCTCTCTACATATATGCAAATGTGTGTGTGTGTGTGTGTGTGTGTGTGTGTGTGTGTGTGTGTGTGTGTGTGTGTGCGCGCGCATCTACGCATTCATGTGTGTATGTGCGTACGTGTGCACATGCGTGCGTATGTACGTGCTAATTATACCTGAGCACCTTCCAGCGTGTCATCGGAAATTATCTGATTTGATTTTGGCAATTAAAAGTGGATCCCAAATGGATTAATCTAATATTATGGTCAATATAACAACCTCTCATTGGAGTCAACATCGGATGAGCAATATTCAGGTCATGTTGATTTTGCGAATCGTGCCATCCTCTAAATCTATTTCTGCTTCCTGAAAGTGAACGTGGGTGCTGTACAGGTAGGGATACATACACCTACTGTAAGCCCAATGATACACACACACAAACGTACTTGCAGGCATACATACGTGCATGACCATTCGCCTACTTTCTCTGTCTCTCACACATCACACACACACACACACACAAACACACACACACACACACACACACACACACACACACACACACACACACACACACACACACAAGCACACATACACACACACACACACATACTCAAACACACACACACACGCAAACACACACACACACCCACACACACACACACACACACACACACACACACACACACATATATATATATATATATATATATATATATATATATATATATATATATATATATATATATATATACACACACACATAAAACATTCAAGAAGTCAGATTTATTGTTTTGTTTTATCAATAAATAAGAAAACAATCAGGAATCTTTTTGCATGACCAAATCCTATTACATGTAGTTCCAATCGTAAGTCTATGAGGGATTGCAAATTACAGCCCTCGGTCTGGACAGCTGAGAAACACTAAAAGCAGGAACATTTTTCTCGCTAACTGCTACCTACCGAGACTACAATATGTGTATGAGAGAGACAGAAAGAGAGATAGATAGAGAGAGAGAGAGAGACAGAGAGAGAGAGAGAGAGAGAGAGAGGGGGGGGTGGAGGAGAGGGAGAGTGGAAGTGAGAGGGAGAGTGAGATATCAAGCGAAAGATAGATAGATAGATAGATAGATAGATAGATAGAGAGAGAGAGAGAGAGAGAGAGAGACAAAGACAGAGAGAGAGAGAGAGAGAGAGAGAGAGTATGACGACACAGAGAGAGAGTGAGAGAGCAAGCGACAGAGAGAGAGAGAGAGAGCAAGCGACAGAGAGGAAGAGAGAGAGGAAGAGAGAGAGAGAGGAGAGAGAGAGAGAGAGGAAGAGAGAGAGAGAGAGAGAGAGAGAGAGAGAGAGAGAGAGAGAGAGAGAGAGAGAGAGAGAGAGAGAGGAAAGAGAGAAAAACGAAAGAGAAAGAGAGAATACGAAAGAGAAAGAGCCGTAAAATGCCCTGCCCTGAAATGTTGATCTTGGTGAAAGTGGGGGGGGAGGGGTGAATGAATTCGAGGGTGGGCTGATGGGGGTGGAGGCGCATAAGTGTGGAAGGGGAAGGGAAAAGATGGGGCGGGGGGGGCGGGGGGGAGTGGAGGGAGGTCGGAGTTCGGTACTATCGTTATCTGTCAAATATAAAAGATTTTTTTTCTGTTTGTTCATCTCATTCTGTCCTCAACAGGTACATAAACTATTTTTTTTCTTTGTTTCTATTTGTATTTTCTCTTTCCCCCCTTCCGCTGTCCTCCTTTTAATTCCTTCTTATTCCCTTCCTCTTCCATTTTCTGTCTTCTCCTCTCCCTTTCCCTTCTTCGTTCTTTTATTCTCTCAGTTTTCACTTCCCATTTCTTAACTCTCTCTCCCCGGCTTCACTTAATACTCTATTCATGTTTTCGTCTTCTCTCTTGCATCCTCCTTCTATTTTCTCTAAATACTTCTCTCTTCCCCTTTTCCCTTTATCTCTCTATGTTTTCTAATTTCCCTCCTCTTCTCCTAGCCCTTCTTAATATCTCTCCTTTCATTCATCTTCTCGTAAGTCCCTCTCTCCTTTTTCTCCTCCTCATCCTAATTCCTTCTCTCTTCATCCTTCTCATCGTTTGCCTTTCATCTTCCTCCTAATTCCTTCTTCTGCTTCTTTTTCTTCTCCTCCTCTTCCAAATTTTTTCTCCTTCCCTTCTGAATTCCCCTTTTCCTCATCCTTCTCCCAATATCTCGTCCCTTACACCTTCTCCTACTTCCTCTTTCCCTCCTTCTCTCTCCTAATTCCCTTTCCCACAGCGCCTTTCTCCTTATGCTTCTCCTCTTTGGTTCCTATTCCTCCTACTTTCTCCCTTTCCCCCTCATCCTCTTCTACCAATACTCCCTTCCCTCTTATCTCTCTCCCATTTCCTTCTTTCTCTTCGTGTCTCCCCTTTCCTAATTCCTTCTTCTTCCTCGCCTGTCTCCACTCCCTCTCCGAGTTCCCTCTTTCTCTCCTCGTTTTTCCTCTTTCACTTCCTTCTTCCTTCCTAATTCCCTCCTTCCTCTCCTTCTCTCCCCTCTTTCGTCCTCACACAGGTCCCTCTTCCTCTAAGCCCCTCCCCTCATCCATCTTATACCAGTTCCTCCTTCCCTCCTCTCTCTCTCTCCCCTCACCCTTCTTCCTCCGTTCTTCCCCTTATCCTTCCTCTTCCAATTCCTTCTTCCTTCCTCTCCCAGTCCCCTCTCGCTGCCCCCCCCCCCCACCTTCTCTCCCCTCACCCGTGGCACAGTACCCTCATGCCAGGCTCCTCCGCTGGTGTCATGGTTTAATTAAACGGCGGTGAGGACCCTGGGGGAGGGGGTGGGAGGGGCTGGGGGGAGGGGGTGGGAGGGGCAGGGGGTAGGGGGTGGAGGTGAGGATCAGGGGTTTGGGGTGGATGGTGAAGGGGTGGAGGAGGTAGTCAAGGGGATAGGGAGGGGCGGAAGGGGGAGGGAGAGAAGAGGCAGGAGGGAAGGAGGGGGGAAGGGGGAGTACAAAAGGTAGGGGGTGGGGAGAAGGAGGGTTTGGGGGGGGAGGGTCAAGGGGTTTGGCGAGGGGTGAGGAGGGAAGGAGGAGGGGAGGGGAGGGAGTGAGGGGCCCCTCTCTCTCAAGAATCTCCAGCGTACCAGACAATGTGAAAGTGACTTTAATGATGGTGATGATAATGGTGATGATAATGATGATGGTGAGGGGAAAAGGGCTCTTGTGACTCCTCCTTTCTGCTGCGGGGTCGTGGATTTTATTTATTTTCTTCACTCGAGAAATTTCTTCTTTTTTTCAGTATTTTTAATTTCTTATTTTTGATGGATATTGCTGCTGTTGTTGGGGAAGTATTTGAGGACATGGGGGAGGGGAGTGGGAGGGGAGGGGGAGAGGTTTAATAACATAAGGGCTGTGTGAGAGACACGTAAATTATGACTTAAGGTTTATATCATATAATTTGATTATAATAATTATCTTCAATTCTTAAGAGTTATTTTCACCCAAAAATTGCTACTGTTTTTTTTTTTTTTTTTTTTTCTTTCCTTTCAAATTTCTAATCTCCCACGAAATAATCCATCTCTTTTTCCCCCTCACAATTAATAACATAATCACTGAGCACCCTCACCAGTTGACGTTACCCTTAATAAACATCAAAATAACGATAATTACGAGCCTAATGAAAGTTTAACCTTAACCTCGAACGACAACGGAGGCCAAATTTCGCGAAAAGGTCAATGTTTCGGATTCAATTCCCTTTGTGTGCTCTACAAAGAGAATATATGAAAGATAGGAAAGCTCTGCGAAATCATGGACTGACGAGATTACTTTGGGTCTATCCGATAGATGGCAGTAGTGAAAAGTTTGAGTTTAGCCGATAGATGGCAGTAGTGAATACATAATAGTGTGAATCTATCCGATAGATGGCAGTAGTGAAAAGTTTGAGTTTAGCTGATGGGTAGAAGTGAATATATAATAGTCTTTCACTTGATAGATAACAGTAGTGATTGACCGGTAAATTGAGTCTAGCCGATAGATAGCAGGAGAGGTAGAATAGATTTTGGTGAAAAGTTTGAGTTCAGCTGATAGATGGCTGTATTGAATGCATAGTAATTTGTGTTTAACCGATAGATGGCAGTAGTGAGGGTATAATAGTTTGAGTCTGACCGATAGATGGCAGTAGTGAAAAGTTTGAGTTAAGCCGATAGATGGCAGTAGTGAATACATAATAGTGTGAATCTATCCGATAGATGGCAGTAGTGAATCCATAGTAATTTGTGTTTAACCGATAGATGGTAGTAGTGAAAACTATATATTCAAAGGAATCGCCTCATAAAGACAATATTGACGATTCTTGGCGAGTGTTAGGTCACGCCCACCTGTCATTTCTAACATTTATTAACATTCATTAACATTTAACATTTTTAACATTTATTAACATCCATTAACATTTAACATTTATTAACATTCATTAACATTTAACATTTTTAACATTTATTCCTGGCATAGACCTTAAACACAATATAGTATTTGATTTGATGAAAACGACAACACAATATGGCGATAATACGTAAGTACTCTATCTCTCTCTTCACATATATAACTCAGACACACTCCAGAACGTTCTTCGAGTTTTGCAGCATCGCTTAACGGCATCCAAAGCCTTTTAAGACACTCCAGGGTGGAAGTTAGTTTATGTCTTTAGTCTTGCGGCGAAGCGAAGACACGTAACTTCTCTTGAAGGGAGAACTTCGACAGGAAAACTCACTTACCCTTGAAGATGGCGACTCGTGGCGACTCTTCATTCGCGACGCTTTATGGCAACTCCTCTGGACGGCTTTTCGGAATCTCTTTTTCTTATCATTGTTTGCGTTCTTATCATTTTATTATTATTACTATTATTTATTTTTATTTTTATTTTTTTTTATTTGCTGATATCGTTCTTATTACAGTTATTACTGATTTCTTCACGACTATCATCTTGGTCGTCTTTCTCCTCCTAATAGCGTTATTAATAGTAGTATTACCGTTATTTTAAGTTATTTTAGGATTGTTATTATTAATATCATCGTGATCACCACATTATCATTATTATCAGTCTCTCTCTCTCTCCACCCCCTCCCCTCTCTCTTTCTCTCTTTCTTTCTCTCTCTCCCCAGTCCCTTCCCCCACCTCTCTCTCTCTCTCTCTCTCTCTCTCTCTCTCTCTCTCTCTCTCTCTCTCTCTCTCTCTCTCTCTCTCTCTCTCTCTCTCTCTCTCTCTCCCTCCCTCCTGCTCTGTAGGTGTTCTTGTCAAAAAAAAAAAAAAAAAACTATTTTGACCTGTAAAGACAGAGCTGTGTTTCTCTCATGATCTGCCAAGTGGAACAAAACATCGTCTTCACAGAAAAGCGTTGTTTTTTATGTATATTTTTTTAAGTTGCCGTTTGTAGTACTGATATCATATTTACTGTATTTAAGAATGTAGTGAAATACATCAACACACGCAAATCCCCCAAACAAAAACACATGAACAAACGCAAACTAAAACACACACGCTCCCCCACCCCCTCCTTCCTCCCACTCAGAGACGCACACAATCCACAACAGTACACGATCCTCACATATCCAAATCCGCAATTCGTCTCGAGAGAAAAAAGACGGAACCCAATCAGCACATGAATTTGATATCAAAACACAAACCCCATCATCAACTCGCCATTATCACACACGTAACACAAGGCTCCGCTCCTGTATGTTGCAAACGGACAGGTGCATGCAATATGCGTGTTTCAATATCCGGATCCTAATCAATAGCAGAAGTCTGACTGAAGGAGAGGGGGAAGGAGGAGGTGACGTAAGGCGACGTTTCGTAATATTCGTAACATCTTCAGGTGGGTTTTGTTGAAAGGATTTTAATGGGGTGAACCGTATCTATTGTGACA
>NC_091591.1:21518598-21528598 GCF_042767895.1 Penaeus vannamei | reverse complement strand
TAATATGCCACCTTCTTTATTATATGATTATAGAATATACGTAATCACATGATTATAAAATATACGTAATCACATAGAACTGGAAATTATGTTTCAGTGGCTTATGTACCGTCTTTACAAACACTCAACAGAGTAACATAATGAAGCCCCTCATAGGCCTTAAAATCCTCTTTTACACATTTAATCGTAATTGTTCCATAGTTGTGCTCTTTTCATATGAGTAACCATATATATATATATATATATATATATATATATATATATATATATATATATATATATATATATATATATAATGCCACCTTCAATTACAATTTTACACATTTAGTCTTCATGTAAATCAGTTTTGAGGGTTTCCTCGGGGTTTCCTTTAAACCCAAGACCCTGGTTGGTGGAGGCTATATTAAAAAGGCATTATAGAAAACACGATAAATTTCTAATATTAAATTTCAAGGAATGTCAGGGGACAGTATTTTAGAACGAATATACTGTTCTATAATGGCAGCAATGATTTGGAAATAATATATGATATATATATATATATATATGTGTGTGTGTGTGTGTGTGTGTGTGTGTGTGTACATATATATGAATTGACTCCCCCCACCTACGCACACGCAAAACACATCTCCCCACAAGTCGCATCCCCAGCAATCGCAAGGACACAATTGCCCCAACGCATACACAGAACACATCTCCCCACAAGTCGCATCCCCAGCAATCGCGAAGACACAATTGCCCCAAAACGGCGGTTAGATTCCCCGCCGGCAGACCGACCCCCACCGAGGCATCTTAGTCCGAGAGGCGACCGCGAAGCCGAGACGGGTATGCTCGGTCGACCAAGAATTCCTTGGGTCCCGGACGACGACCCTCTGGCGTGCTTGGGGTCTGCCAGGGACCACTGGGACGACCCCGCCCCCACCCCCTCGATTCTCCGACGATCGCTGGCCTAAGTATGCTTACTGGGAAAATCTTAATGATGTCCTTCTCGTTTCTCGGTATCTATCTTTCTTTCCTTTACTGGATTTTTTTTCTCAATCTCTTGTTTTTTATTTCTTTCTTTCGGTCTCTCCCTCTCTTACGCTTTTTTGTTTAGTCTTTCCTTGAAATCTCTTTTTCGCACGTTCCAGTCTCTTCTTGTCTCTCTTTCTTCCTTTTTCTCTCACTTCCTAACTTTGTCTCCCTTTACTCCTCTCTTTTCTTTCCTCCTACCTTCCCATCATCTTCCTTTGCCCTCTTGTTATCCTTTCTTCTGTCCCTTCACCCTTCCTCCTTCTACCTCCCTTTCCCAAAAACTCCTCTTCGTCTCTTTCTTTCCCCCATCCTCCCTTCCTGTCATTCTCCCCTTCCTTCTGTCTCCCTTTCCTACTCTCTTCCCCTTCGTCTCTTTCTTTCCCCCATCCTCCCTTCCTGTCATTCTCCCCTTCCTTCTGTCTCCCTTTTCTCCCTCTCCTCCCACTCTCCCCCAGCTCCCTCGCGTCGTCTCCTAGACGTCTCGCGATTCCCTGGGTTTCTGAGCCGAATCCCCAGATAATTGAGTGGGTTTCCGAAGAGCGCATGCGTACTGGTCGAGAGAAAGAGAAGGGGGAAGTGGGAGAAGAGAGAGAGAGGGGGGAAGAGAGTGAGAAAAAGAGACAAAGGAAGATTGGAAGAGAAAGAAAGAGATCTTTGAGGGTGATGAAAACGAAAGAAATCGAGGATATAAAACCAAACGGACTGATGACTTCATGCGCGCCCGAACTCAAACACAGAAGGGCAGAAAGAAATATACAAACAATGAAGTAAAAGCCTTCCTTCCTTCTTTACTTGCTCTCTCGTTTGTTTGCTTTACTTGCTCTCTCGTTTGTTTGCTTCCTTTGCTTGCTTTACTCGCTTGCTTTCGGGGTCGTTCCTTCGTCGCGAATTTGGCCGAGGAAAGAGAAAAGCCCCCGGTCCCGGTGTTGCCAAGCTCGAGCCGGCCATGTTTGCTGAATAATAGCTCCGCGGACTTTGTCGTCGAGCCGGAGGACTTCGGCGAAGGGAGGGCGGTGGAAGGGCGGTGGAAGCTCGGTGGAAGGGAGGGCGGTGGAAGCTCGGCGAAGGGAGGGCGGTGGAAGCTCGGCGAAGGGAGGGCGGTGGAAGCTCGGTGGAAGGGAGGGCGGTGGAAGCTCGGTGGAAGGGAGGGCGGTGGAAGCTCGGCGAAGGGAGGGCGGTGGAAGCTCGGTGGAAGGGAGGGCGGTGGAAGCTCGGCGAAGGGAGGGCGGTGGAAGCTCGGTGGAAGGGAGGGCGGTGGAAGCTCGGTGGAAGGGAGGGCGGTGGAAGCTCGGTGGAAGGGAGGGCGGTGGAAGCTCGGTGGAAGGGCGGTGGAAGCTCAGTGGAAGGGCGGTGGAAGCTCGGCGAAGGGAGGGCGGTGGAAGCTCGGCGAAGGGAGGGCGGTGGAAGCTCGGCGAAGGGAGGGCGGTGGAAGCTCGGTGGAAGGGAGGGCGGTGGAAGCTCGGCGAAGGGAGGGCGGTGGAAGCTCGGTGGAAGGGAGGGCGGTGGAAGCTCGGCGAAGGGAGGGCGGTGGAAGCTCGGCGAAGGGAGGGCGGTGGAAGCTCGGTGGAAGGGAGGGCGGTGGAAGCTCGGCGAAGGGAGGGCGGTGGAAGCTCGGTGGAAGGGAGGGCGGTGGAAGCTCGGTGGAACGGCGGTGGAAGCTCGGTGGAAGGGCGGTGGAAGCTCGGTGGAAGGGAGGGCGGTGGAAGCTCGGCGAAGGGAGGGCGGTGGAAGCTCGGCGAAGGGAGGGCGGTAGAAGGGCGGTGGAAGCTCGGTGGAAGGGCGGTGGAAGGGAGGGCGGTGGAAGCTCGGCGAAGGGAGGGCGGTGGAAGCTCGGTGGAAGGGAGGGCGGTGGAAGCTCGGTGGAAGGGAGGGCGGTGGAAGCTCGGTGGAAGGAAGGGCGGTGGAAGCTCGGTGGAAGGGAGGGCGGTGGAAGCTCGGTGGAAGGGAGGGCGGTGGAAGGGCGGTGGAAGCTCGGTGGAAGGGCGGTGGAAGGGAGGGCGGTGGAAGCTCGGCGAAGGGAGGGCGGTGGAAGCTCGGCGAAGGGAGGGCGGTGGAAGCTCGGCGAAGGGAGGGCGGTGGAAGCTCGGTGGAACGGCGGTGGAAGCTCGGTGGAAGGGAGGGCGGTGGAAGCTCGGTGGAAGGGAGGGCGGTGGAAGCTCGGTGGAAGGGAGGGCGGTGGAAGCTCGGTGGGAGGGCGGTGGCAGCTCGGCGAAGGGAGGGCGGTGGAAGCTCGGCGAAGGGAGGGCGGTGGAAGCTCGGCGAAGGGAGGGCGGTGGAAGCTCGGCGAAGGGAGGGCGGTGGAAGCTCGGTGGAAGGGAGGGCGGTGGAAGCTCGGCGAAGGGAGGGCGGTGGAAGCTCGGTGGAAGCTCGGTGGAAGGGAGGGCGGTGGAAGCTCGGTGGAAAGGAGGGCGGTGGAAGCTCGGTGGAAGCTCGGTGGAAGGGAGGGCGGTGGAAGCTCGGCGAAGGGAGGGCGGTGGAAGCTCGGCGAAGGGAGGGCGGTGGAAGCTCGGTGGAACGGCGGTGGAAGCTCGGTGGAAGGGCGGTGGAAGCTCGGCGAAGGGAGGGCGGTGGAAGCTCGGCGAAGGGAGGGCGGTGGAAGCTCGGTGGAAGGGAGGGCGGTGGAAGCTCGGTGGAAGGGAGGGCGGTGGAAGCTCGGCGAAGGGAGGGCGGTGGAAGCTCGGTGGAACGGCGGTGGAAGCTCGGCGAAGGGAGGGCGGTGGAAGCTCGGTGGAAGGGAGGGCGGTGGAAGCTCGGCGAAGGGAGGGCGGTGGAAGCTCGGCGAAGGGAGGGTGGTGGAAGCTCGGCGAAGGGAGGGCGGTGGAAGCTCGGTGGAAGGGAGGGCGGTGGAAGCTCGGCGAAGGGAGGGCGGTGGAAGCTCGGTGGAAGGGAGGGCGGTGGAAGCTCGGTGGAACGGCGGTGGAAGGGAGGGCGGTGGAAGCTCGGCGAAGGGAGGGCGGTGGAAGCTCGGCGAAGGGAGGGCGGTGGAAGCTCGGTGGAAGGGAGGGCGGTGGAAGCTCGGCGAAGGGAGGGCGGTGGAAGCTCGGTGGAAGCTCGGTGGAAGGGAGGGCGGTGGAAGCTCGGTGGAAAGGAGGGCGGTGGAAGCTCGGTGGAAGCTCGGTGGAAGGGAGGGCGGTGGAAGCTCGGCGAAGGGAGGGCGGTGGAAGCTCGGCGAAGGGAGGGCGGTGGAAGCTCGGTGGAAGGGCGGTGGAAGCTCGGTGGAAGGGAGGGCGGTGGAAGCTCGGCGAAGGGAGGGCGGTGGAAGCTCGGCGAAGGGAGGGCGGTGGAAGCTCGGCGAAGGGAGGGCGGTGGAAGCTCGGCGAAGGGAGGGCGGTGGAAGCTCGGCGAAGGGAGGGCGGTGGAAGCTCGGTGGAAGCTCGGTGGAAGGGAGGGCGGTGGAAGCTCGGTGGAAAGGAGGGCGGTGGAAGCTCGGTGGAAGCTCGGTGGAAGGGAGGGCGGTGGAAGCTCGGCGAAGGGAGGGCGGTGGAAGCTCGGCGAAGGGAGGGCGGTGGAAGGTCGGTGGAAGGGAGGGCGGTGGAAGCTCGGCGAAGGGAGGGCGGTGGAAGCTCGGTGGAAGCTCGGTGGAAGGGAGGGCGGTGGAAGCTCGGTGGAAAGGAGGGCGGTGGAAGCTCGGTGGAAGCTCGGCGAAGGGAGGGCGGTGGAAGCTCGGTGGAAGGGAGGGCGGTGGAACCTCGGTGGAACGAGAAAGAACACAAAGAGAGAACGAGAAAGAACATAGAGAACGAGAAAGAACACTAATAGAGAATGAGAAAGAACATAGAGAACGAGAAAGAACACAAATAGAGAACGAAAAAGAACATAGAGAACGAGAAAGAACACCGGGAAAGACACATTGACATAGACACAGTCACAGACACACAGGTACAGAGGCACAGACACAAACACTTGATACAGATACAGACAGAGAAAGCAACACAGACATTTCTATATATCTATCACGTTTGTGTATGCGTTTTTTTATGTGTGTGTGTGTGTGTGTGTGTGTGTGTGTGTGTGTGTGTGTGTGTGTGTGTGTGTGTGTGTGTGTGTGTGTGTGTGTGTGTGTGTGTGTGTGTGTGTGTGTGTGTGTGTGTGTGTGTGTGTGTGTGTGTGTGTGTGTATTTATGTACATGTAAGCGCATGCATAGGCACATACACACGCAAACAAATAAAACAAACACACATGCACATTCAGATATCTACCCTTTCCTCCTACTGACAAGTCTAATACACCATTCCCAGTCATTCCAAACTTAGCAGTGACAATCGACGTGCCATAAGCGTAGTGTTGCCTCCACCGGGGATCCATCGCGACTGCTGAAAAATACCCGAACGCGTGAAAATGTTCGAACTATTTCAGCCCCGAAGCCAGCCTCAGTTGCCACATGTCACTGGATGCAATTGTTGGTAAAGTTGGGTAAAAAATTTTGATTATTTGATGAGGAAATTATATTTATTTTTTTCTTTACTTCGGATTTTTGTTGTTATTTTGGTAGTTTCTTATTAGTGATTTTTGATTAATTTTTCATTTATTTATTTGCTTATTGTTTAAATATGCAACATGGATAAGAAGGGAGGGATGGGATAAATAGAAAAATAAGGAAAGTAAAAAAAAAAAACGAAACCATGCATATAAAAAGGGCGAAAAGATACTATCGATAATAACAGCAGTCTTGATAACTGATTAATAACAATGATAAGAAGGATAATGAAAATAATGACAGTAATAACGATAATTATTATTAGTAGGAGTAATAATACTACTAATATGGGTAGGATAGGGAGAGAGTAATAAATGTAATGATAATGATAGTAATAAAATTGGTAATGATAATACTAATAAAGAAGAAAGAAAGAAAGATAAATGAAGAAAAAAGTAAGATAAAAACATGAAAATTATCAAACGAAATTATAGAGAGGTAGGAAACCATAGAAAAACAATGAAAAACTGATTAAAAAAGAAGAAAGAAAAATGAAAGCTAAGAACAGAAATACAGAAAAAAAAAATGAAATGAAAGAAATAAGGAAAGAAAAGGTATAAAAGAAAGCAGCCATATCTGGTCATACTGTCTGAACAGTAATACCAAACCAAATAAAGCGAAATTTCACGTAATAATCATTAGACTCCACTTGATTGTTATGTATCCATTTGCTTCAGTTCCATCGCCATTACCGATAGGAAACCCATTTTCAGGTAATAGTATAAGAGTTAGCGCCAGGTTGATAGGCTTGCTTTTTGCTTGGGGAAAAAAGGGTGAAGAAAAAGGGTGCAAAAAAAGGGGTTTGGGGTTTGGTGTAGCGGATTACATGCTCGCACGCTCACGCAGGGATGAGCGTGCACGAATATACATACATACAAGCGGGTAAATGCAAGCTTGTATGTACATATACGTATTGCGTCCCAAACACACACGTAGGTACACAGGTAAACACACACACAAACATACACATACACACATACACACACACAAACACACACACACATACACAAACACACACACACATACACACACAAACACACACACACACACACACATACACAAACACACACACACACACGCACAAATACCCTCCTCCCCCTCCCCCCCCTACAACACACGCACAACACCCCCCCCCCCGACCACACAAACACCCAGACACCGTTATACAAAGTGCATAGCTTTTGAATTGAATTTTATATTATGTTCAAATGAGATTTCCACGATGGCCGAGCAGGTGCGAAATAGATCTGTTCAACAGTGCTATTATGGTCTTATGGATTATAAAGAGTCAGGTGTTTGGAACGACTTAGTGGAGCGAGGAGGGGGGGGGGGGGGGAGGATGGGGAAGACGAGGGTGAGGGGAGGAGGGAGAGGGAAGGTGAGTGGGGGGAAGGAGGGGGATGAGGGGGGGGGGGAGGGGGGGATGGGGAAGACGAGGGTGAGGGGAGGAGGGAGAGGGAAGGTGAGTGGGGGGGTAGGAAGGGGGGGGGAGGGAGGGGGAAGACGAGGGTGAGGGGAGGAGGAAAAGGGAGGGTAAGTGGGAGAAAAGAAGGGGGGGAGGCAAGGAGGGGGATGTGGGTGAGGGGGAGGAGGGGAGTGAGGGGTATGGGAAGACGAGGGAGAGGGGAGGAGGAAAAGGGAGGGTGAGTGGGGGGAAGGAGGGGGATGTGGGTGAGGGGGAGGAGGGGAGTGAGGGGTATGGGTGACATGGGTGAGAGGAGGTAGAGGATAAGGGAGAGAGGATTGGAAGGAGGAGTAAGAGGTGAAGGGAGGGGGGAAGGTGGAGGAAAAAGGGTTGGAAGAAAGGTGAGGGGAAGGATAGGGAGGGAAAGGGGAGAAAGAAGGGAGAGGAGTAAAGTGAGTAGAGATGAGAGAGAGGAGTGAGGGAAGGAAGAAGGAAGAAGGGAAAATTAGGAGTGAGGTGAGGCAGAGAACAGAGTGAAAAGTGAGAGAGTGGGGAAATAAGAACAAGGAAAAGGGGGAGGGTGAGGAAGACAGGGGAAGGTGAAAACTATGAGATGGGAAGGATAAGAAAAAAAGGAATAAGGAAGGGAGGAAATAATGAAGGAGTAAAAAGCGTGAGAGGCAAGAGGATGAAAGGGGAGAGAGGTTGAAGGAGTGAAAGGAGGATTAAGAGAGGGTGAAGAGCGAGGGGAGGAATGGGGGGGGGGGGATGGCAAAGGGAAAGCGACAATTAAAGAGTGGAAAGGAATAGGGAGGAGATAACGAAGAAGGAGAGGAAGAGGAGGAAGAAGAGGTAGAAAAGGAAGGAGAGAGAAAGGGGAAGGAGGAAGAAGAAGGCTGGAAGAATAAAGAAAAGGGGAAGACGAAGGAGAGGTAGTGGGCGAAGGGTAGGCAAAGGAGAAAGGAAAGAAAGGGGAGAGAGAGGGGGAGGATTAAGGAGAGCAGAAAGGGAGGAGAAGGAGAGAGAAGGGGAAAAGATAAAACGAGGGAAAGGGAGAAAGGAGATGAAACAGAGTATAGAAGAAGAGGAGGGGAAGAAGGAAGAAGATTAGGAGGAAAAAGGGAAGGGAAGGAGAGAGAGAGAAAGGGAGGAAGAGAAAGACCGTAAAGAAGAAGAGGATGAGAAGAAGAAGAAACATTATGAGAAAGGAAAGGGAAGGAGAGAGAGAACAGAAGGAAGAGAAGGACAGTGAAAAGGGACATGAAGAAGAAAATCAAGAGGAGAAAGGGGAGTGAAGGAGACAGAGAAAAAGGGAGGAAGAGGAAGACAGTAAAGAAGAGGATGAGAAGAAGAAGAAAAATTATGAGGAAAAGGGGAAGGGAAGGAGAGAGAGAACGGAAGGGAAAAGAAGGACAGTGAAAAGGGACATGAAGGAGAAAATCAAGAGGAGAAAGGGAAGTGAAAGAGAGAGAGAGAAAGGGAGGAAATGGAAGACAGTAAAGAAGAAGAAAAATTATGAGGAAAAGGAGAAGGGAAGGAGAGAGAGAACGGAAGGAAGAGAAGGACAGTGAAGAGGGACATGAAGAAGAAAGTCAAGAGGAGAAAGGGAAGTGAAGGAGATAGAGAGAAAGGGAGGAAGAGGAAGACAGTAAAGAAGAGGATGAGAAGAAGAAGAAAAATTATGAGTTGGGAAAGGGAAGGAGAGAGAGAACGGAAGGAAGAGAAGGACAGTGAAGAGGGACATGAAGAAGAAAGTCAAGAGGAGAAAGGGAAGTGAAGGAGATAGAGAGAAAGGGAGGAAGAGGAAGACAGTAAAGAAGAAGAAAAATTATGAGGAAAAGGGGAAGGGAAGGAGAGAGAGAGCGGAAGGAAGAGAAGGACAGTGAAAAGGGACATGAAGAAGAGAGTCAAGAGGAGAAAGGGAAGTGAAGGAGACAGAGAGAAAGGGAGGGAGGCGAGGAGGGCCAAAGGGGCAGCTAATTCCTACCAAACCCTTTGTTATTGAAAGCTAAAGATTCAGGACCAAACAGCGTGCAATAGACAGATTAACAGCGGTCGGTCTGGGCTCTGTATTGGATAGGCTATCTGATCTGAAAGACACACGGACACGCACACGGGTGCACGGGCACGCGGACACGCACACGGACACGCACACGGGTACACAGGCACGCGGACACGCACACGGACAGGCACACGGGTACACAGGCACACGGACACGCACACGGGTACACAGGCACGCGGACACGCACACGGGTACACAGCCACACGGACACGCACACGGGTACACAGGCACGCGGACACGCACACGGGTACACAGACATACGGACACGCACACGGGTACACAGACACATGACCACGCATACACGGGTACACAGGCACGCGGACACGCACACGGGTACACAGGCACACGGACACGCACACGGGTACACAGCCACACGGACACGCACACGGGTACATAGGCACGCGGACACGCACACGGGTACACAGGCGCACGGACACGCACACGGGTACACAGGTACGCGGACACGCACACGGGTACACAGGCACACGGACACGCACACGGGTACACAGGCACGCGGACACGCACACGGGTACACAGCCACACGGACACGCACACGGGTACACAGGCACGCGGACACGCACACGGGTACACAGGCGCACGGACACGCACACGGGTACACAGGCACGCGGACACGCACACGGGTTCACAGGCACGCGGACACGCACACGGGTACACAGACACATGACCACGCATACACTGGTACACAGGCACGCGGACACGCACACGGGTACACAGGCACGCGGACACGCACACGAGTACACAGGCACGCGGACACGCACACGGGTACGCGGACACGCACATGGGCACACAGACACATGGACACGCACACGGGTACACAGGCACACGGACACGCACACGGGTACACAGGCACACGGACACGCACACGGGTACACAGGCACACGGACACGCACACGGGTACACAGGCACACGGACACGCACACGGGTACACAGGCACACGGACACGCACACGGGTACACAGGCACGCGGACACGCACACGGGTACACGGGCACACGGACAGGCATACACGGGTACACAGCCAC
>NC_091591.1:21504649-21509649 GCF_042767895.1 Penaeus vannamei | reverse complement strand
TATCATTATTGATATGATAATCACCATATTTACTGTCTTTTTTTAAATTAACATTATCGTTATTATTATTATTACTGTAATAATGTAAATTATTGTTATAATCATTATTTATAGTTGTATCATTGTCATTGTTATAATTATTTCATCATTGTTATTATTACTATTACAATTCTTATCATCACCATTATCATTATCATTGTTATCATTATTGTTATCATTATCATTATCTTTTTCAATATCATTGTTATGATAATGAAATCTAATATAATTATGATCGTCTTAATAACATCATAATCACCATTATCATTATCATCATTATTACTCTTATAGGAGGGGGAAGAGGAGGGAGGAGGGAGGAGAGAGGAAAGTAAAGAGGAATGGAAAGCGAGAACAAGAGAATAAAAGAGGGAGGAAGGGAAAGGTGAGCGAAAAGAGGGAAGGAGGAAGAATATGGGAAGGAAGGAGAGAGCTAAGGAAAGAAAGGAGGAAATGGAGGATAAAAGGAGAAAATGAGGCAAAGAGGAAAGAAAGGAGAGGGTAAATAACCAAGAATAGAAAGTGGGATTAAGGGAAGGGGGAGAGAAGAACTAAGATGGAGAATAAAAAGGTAAAAGAGTAAAGAGCAAGAATGGAATGGTAGAAGGAAGAGAGAACAGAATTTAAAAAGGAAGGAGGGAAAGACAAGGAGAAGGAAGAGAGACAAGGTAGGAAGAGAGAGAGAGAGAGAGAGAGAGAGAGAGAGAGAGAGAGAGAGAGAGAGAGAGAGAGAGAGAGAGAGAGAGAGAGAGAGAGAGAGAGAGAGAAACATGAAAAATGAAAGTGAAAGAGAGAAAGATAAAGAAGAGAGAAAAAGACATGGGGGGAATGGAGATAAAATAAAGATAGAAAAAAAGAAGAAATAATAGAATGTAGAGGAGAGAAAGTCAAGAAAAAAAGAGTAAGGAAGAAGACGGGATTAGCAGGCAGGGATAGACACGTATACAGTTAGTGAAGAAATCTTTGATCTTTCAATTAGGAAAGTGGCGAGTGTCACAGAGGAGGCTGTGGTATCCTGTGATTCTAGGGAGGAGGGAAGGGGGGAGGGGAGGAGGGAGGGGGGAAGGGGGGAGGGAAGGGGAGAGAGGAGGGAGGGAAGGGAGAGGGGAGGAGGGAAGGGGGGGGGAGGGGAAGGGGGAGGGAAAAGGGGGAAAAAAGGGGAGGGAGGGGAAGGGAGGGGGAGGGAGGAGGGGAAGGGGAAGAAGGGAGGGAAGGGGGAGGGAGGAGGGGAAGGGGGGGAGGGGGGGGGTTAAGGGGGAAAGGGGGGGGGGGAAGGGGGGGGAAATATGGGGGGGGGGGAAAAAATGGGGGGGGGGAAAGGGGGGAGGGGGGGGAAGGGGGGGGGGGGGGAGAGGGAGGGGAAAAGGGGGGAAAAGGGGGGGGAGGGGGGGGGAGGGGGGGGGAAGGGGGGAAAGGGGGGGGAGAGGGGAAGGAGGAAAGGGGGGGAGGGAGGGGGAGGGGAATAGGGGGGGAGGAGGAAAGGGGGGGGGGGGAGGGGGGGGGAAAAGGGTAGAGGAGAGGAAAGCGGAGGGAAGGGTAGGGGAGCATGAAAGGGGGGGAAAGGGAGGAAAGGGGGAGGGGGTTGGGAAGGATAGGGGGAGGGAGGGGGAGGGGAGGAGGAAGGGGGAGGGGGGGAAGGGGGAGGAAAGGGAGGGAGGGGAGGAGGGGGGGAAGGGGGGGAGGGGAAGGAAGGGAGGAAAGGGAGAGAGAGGAGAAGTTGAAGGAGAGGAAATAAGCGGAAGGGGAGGATGGAGGAATAGGCGAGGGAGGGAGGGAAAAGGATAAGGGGAAGAGAGGGAGCGAGGGAGTGGGGAAAAGAAGAGAAGAAAGAGGGGAGGGAGAGGATAGGGCGAGAAGAGGGAGGGAGGAAAACGGGGAAAGAGGGAAGAAGAGCAATAGGGAGGGAGAGGATGAGGAGAGGGGGGAGGGAGGACGGAGGGAGAAACAAGGAACTAGAAAAGTAAGGAGAAAGAGGGAAGAAGGACAAAGGAGAGAGAGGGAGAGGGAGAGAAGTAGAAAAGGATGTGGGGAAGGGAGAAGGAAGAAATTAATTTGAAGAAGTGAGGGAGAGACAGGGAGGATAAGAGAACGTGAGAAAAAATGAATAACAGAAGTGGGATCTGGAAAAGAAGATGGAAGAGGAGACAAACAAGGAAAAGGAACGAAAGAAAGAAGGAAAAGAGGAAAGAAGGGCAAAGAGAGTGAGAGCTGAGAGTGAAAAAATGAAGGGAGGTGAAGAGAAGGAGGAACAGACGGAATCCTAGAAAGAAAAAGAGGATAGGTGAGAGAAAGAAAGGGGAAAGAACAAGGAAGGGAAGAAAAACAAACAAACTTAAAGATGGACTAGAAAGAAGGAAAAATAAGAACTTGGGCGACAGAAAAGCTAGAAGGGAGGGAGAACAGAGAAAAATAGAAAATTATGACTCGTGAAAAGGGAGAATAAGAGCTGAAGGGAAGAAAAGCTAAAATGAACGTAGAACAGAGAACAAAACACTGGAGAAAAAATAAGAAGGAGACTAAAGAAAAGGAGGGAATAAAATTACATAAAAGAGAACAAAGAAAAACAAAAACAAAACAAAAAAACGGACAAGAAGAAAAGGAAATCAGAAGGAAACAAAATCCAGAAGAATATTAGATAACAATAAATAGATAAATAAATAAAATAAAGTAAAGTAAAATATAATAGATAAAAAATAAAAACAAGAACAACAACGGAAAACGAGTAGGAGAACAAGAGAAAGAATAAAGATAAGTAAAGGAATAAAAACTAGGAGAAAGGGAGAGATCAAAGAACAAGATAACAACAACAACAACAAAAGCAAGAACAAGAAGAAGAACTAGAGAGAAAAACAAAAAAAGGAGAACTAAAGGAAAAAAAATAAAACAAGAAGGAAGCTAGAGAAAGAAAGAATGAAGAAGAAAACAAGAAGGAGAACTACAGAAAGAAAGAAAGAAAAGAAATGAAACAAGAAGGAGAACTAAGAAAGAAAAAAAACAAGAATAAGAAATAGAAAAACAACAACATAAAAACAAGGTTAACAAGAAAAAAGAAGTATGAGAGAGAGTGAAGGAAAAAACATAGAAAAAAAGAAAAGAAACCAAAAGAACAAGAAAGCATAAAAACAAGAAATAAAAAAACAAGAAAAAGAGCGTAGAAGAGAGCGAGTGAAGGAAAAAACAGAGAAAGAGAGAGAAAAAATAAATAAAAACAAGAATAACACGCACAAAAAGAGAGTAGAAGAGCGCGAGTGAAGGAAAAAATAGAGAACGAAAAAAAAAAGACATAACAATAAGAATAACAAGAAAAGAGAGTAGAAGAGAGCGAGTTAAGAAAAAAAACAGAGAAAGAAAGAAAAAAACAAACAAACAAGAAGACATAACAACAAGAATAACAAGAAAAAGAGCGTAGAAGAGAGCAAGTGAAAGAAAAAGAAAGAAAGAAAGAAAAAAACAGAGAAAGAAAGAAAGAAAAAAAAGAAAAAAAAAACCAAGAAGACATAACAACAAGATTAACAAGAAAAAAGAGAGTAGAAGAGCGCGTGTTAAGAAAAAAACAGAGAACGAAAGAAAGAAAAAACAAACAAAACAAAAACAAGAATAACACACACACAAAAGATAGTAGAACAGAACGAGTTAAGGAAAAAAAACAGAGAAAGGAAAAAAAACAAGAATAAAACAAGAAAAAGAGCGTAGAAGAGAGCGAGTGAAGGAAAAAACAGAAAAAGAAAGAGAGAAAAAAAAGAAAACATAAAAAACAAGAATAAAAAAAAAGAAAGAGTAGAAGAGAGCAAGTTCAGGAAAAAAAAAAAAAAAAGAGAAAGAAAAAACAAAACCAAAAAAAAAACAAGAAGACATAAAACAAGAAGACATAACAACAAGAATAACAAGAAAAAGAGCGTAGAAGAGAGCAAGTGAAAGAAAAGAAAAAAAAACAGAGAACGAAAGAAAAAACAAACCCCCCAAAAAAAAAAAAAAAAAAAAAAAAAAAAAACAAGAAGACATAACAACAAGAATAACAAAAAAAAAAGAGCGTAGAAGAGAGCTAGCGACGGAGGGCATGACCAGGGGGGCGGGAGACCGTAAACAACAACATTTGCTATGATAACTGTCCCCAACACATGCCCGGGGAGATCCACATTTTTTTCCTCAAGATGTAGAGAAAAAAGAAAAGGAAAAGAAGATGAGAGTAGAAAAAAAGGAAGAGAAAGGAAAAGAAAAATGAGAGTACAAAAAGAAAAAGAAAAAGAAGATGAGAGTACAAAAAAGAAAAAAAAAGAAAAGAAAATAGTACAAAAAAAGGGAAGGATAGGAGAGATAGAAAAGAGGGTGATGAAGAAGGAATGTAAAAAGTGAGGAGAGAGAATGAAAGATAGAAAAAAAAGAAAAGGAAAAGAAAGTGAGAGTACAAAAGATAAAGGAAAAGAAAAATGAGAGTACAGAAAAGAGAGAAGGAAAGGAGAGAAAGAAAAGAGGGTGAAGAAGAAGGAATGGAAAAAAGTGAGGAGAGAGAGTAAAAAAAAAGAGAAGGAAAGGGGAGAGAGAGTACAAAAAAAGAGAAGGAAAGGGGAGAAAGAAAAGAGGGTGATGAAGGTAGGAAAAAAGTGATGAGAGAGAATGAAAGAAAATGAGAGTACAAAGAAAGAGAAGGAAAGGAGAGAAAGAAAAGAAGGTGATGATGAAGGTAGAAAAAAGTGAGGAGAGAGAATGAAAGATAGAAAAAAGAAAAGGAAAAGAAAATGAGAGTACAAAAAAAAGAGAAGGAAAAGAAAATGAGAGTACAAAAAAAAGAGAAGGATAGGAGAGATAGAAAAGAGGGTGATGAAGAAGGTAGGAAAAAATGAGGAGAGAGAATGAAAGATAGAAAAAGGGAAAAGAAAAATGAGAGTACAAAAAAGGAAAGGAGAGAAAGAAAAGAGGGAGATGAAAAAGGTAGGAAAAAAGTGAGGAGAGAGAATGAAAGATAG
>NC_091591.1:21481240-21483740 GCF_042767895.1 Penaeus vannamei | reverse complement strand
TGTCTGTCTGTCTCTCTCTATGTCTTTCTCTCCCTCTCTCTTTCTCTATCTCTCTCTCTCTCTCTCTCTCTCTCTCTCTCTCTCTCTCTCTCTCTCTCTCTCTCTCTCTTTTCTCACTGTCAGTCTGTCTCTGTCTCTCTCTGTCTCTGTCTCTCTCCCTCCCCCTTCTCTCTGTCTCTCTCTCCCTCTGTCTCTCTCACTCTCTCTCTCTCTCTCTCTCTCTCTCTCTCTCTCTCTCTCTTTCTCCCTCTCCCTCTCTCTCTCTCTCTCTCTCTCTCTCTCTCTCTCTCTCTCTCTCTCCCCTTCCCGGTCTCTCTCTCTTCGTCTGTTGTCTCCCACGTTCGCTTTTTTAGTGTTCAGTTCTTTGTTCTTTTTATTTGTTCGTTGGTTTATAAACTATTCTTAGGGTTTATTTCTTCGTATCCGTTGGATTGTTCTAATGTACTTGCAGTTCACTTAATAGAGGTTTAAATGTAACAAAAATAATCATAACAAAGATAAAGTGAAATATAAAGATAAAGTAATAGTAACGATATTGTGAAAGATGAAGTTCACAAAGATAATGATAACAGGGATAAAACAAAAGATTATGATAACAAAATAGAGATGATGATAACAAAGATTAAGATACCAAGAAAAATAAATAAAGATAATGATAGCAAAGACAAAGATAACAAAGATAAAGATAATAAAACTAAAGATAACAAAGAGATAGGAAAGACAAATATACAGCTAAAGATAACAAAGACAAAGATAACAGAGATAGAGATAGGAAAGATAAAGATAACAAAGATAAAGGTAACCAAGATAAAGATAACAAAGACAAAGATGACAAAGACAAAAATAACAAAGGCAAAGATAACAAAGACAACGATAACAAAGACAAAGATAACAAAGATAAAGATAACAAAGATAAAGATAACAAAGATAAAGATAGGAAAGACAAAGATAACAAAGATAGAGATAACAAAGACAAAGATAACAAAGACAAAGATAACAAAGATAAAGATAACAAAGATAAAGATAACAACGATAAAGATAACAAAGATAAGAATAAAAGATAAAGATAACAAAGATAAGAATAAAAGATAAAGATAACAAAGATAGATATAGCAAAAACAAACACAACCAAGATAAAGATAACAACGATAAAGATAACAAAGATAAAGGTAACAAAGACAAAGAAAACAAAGATAAAGATAACAGCGATAAAGATAAAGATAATAAAACTAAAGATAACAAAGAGATAGAAAAGATAAAGATAACAAAGACAGAGATAACAACGATAAAGATAACAGCGATAAAGGTAGCAAAGAGAGAGCGAAATAAAGCCCCCCCCCCCCCCCCCCCCTAAGCAATAACGAAGCCGTAAGAGCGACCGTTCCAGGAGCACAGCGGGATCTTATCTCTGTTGAATAATGCAATATCAACTTGCAAAGAGACACATTCAGATATTCCCATTCGCTCTCCCCCGTCATCATTCTCCGCTCCTTTCTCCTTCTTCGATTCTCTGTCTTTCTGTCTGTCTCTGTCTTTCTGTCTGTTTGTCTCGCTTTCGATTCTCTGTCTCTCCTCCCCTCCTTTCTCCCTCTTCGATTCTCTGTCTCTGTCTGTTTGTTTGTCTGTCTCGCTTTCGATTCTCTGTCTCTCCTCCGCTCCTTTCTCCCTCTTCGATTCTCTGTCTCTGTCTCTGTCTGTCTGTTTGTATGTCTCGCTTTCGATTCTCTGTCTCTCCTCCGCTCCTTTCTCCCTCTTCGATTCTCTGTCTCTGTCTCTGTCTGTTTGTTTGTCTCGCTTTCGATTCTCTCTGTCTCTCCTCCGCTCCTTTCTCCCTCTTCGGATGTCTGTCTCTGTCTGTCTGTTTGTCTGTCTCGCTTTCGATTCTCTGTCTCTCCTCCCCTCCTTTCTCCCTCTTCGATTCTCTGTCTCTGTCTGTTTGTCTGTTTGTCTGTCTCGCTTTCTTTCTCTGTCTCTCCTCCGCTCCTTTCTCCCTCTTCGATTCTCTGTCTCTGTCTCTGTCTGTTTGTCTGTCTCGCTTTCTTTCTCTGTCTCTCCTCCGCTCCTTTCTCCCTCTTCGAATCTCTGTCTCTGTCTCTGTCTGTCTGTTTGTCTGTTTCGCTTTCTTTCTCTGTCTCTCCTCCGCTCCTTTCTCCCTCTTCGATTCTCTGTCTCTGTCTGTTTGTTTATATGTCTCGCTTTCGATTCTCTGTCTCTCCTCCGCTCCTTTCTCCCTCTTCGATTCTCTGTCTCTCCTCCGCTCCTTTCTCCCTCTTCGAATCTCTGTCTCTGTCTGTTTGTCTGTCTCGCTTTCTTTCTCTGTCTCTCCTCCGCTCCTTTCTCCCTCTTCGATTCTCTGTCTCTGTCTTTCTGTCTGTTTGTTTGTCTGTCTCGCTTTCGATTCTCTGTCTCTCCTCCGCTCCTTTCTCCCTCTTCGATTCTCTGTCTCTGTCTCTGTCTGTTTGTCTGTCTCGCTTTCTTTCTCTGTCTCTCCTCCGCTCCT
>NC_091591.1:21471240-21473740 GCF_042767895.1 Penaeus vannamei | reverse complement strand
AAGAGAGGAGGAAGGGAAGGTGTAGAGGTGGGAGAGGGAGGCAGGTAGAGGGGTTGGGAAGGGAGGAAGGGGAGTTAAGGGAAGAGGGGGAGGGGAATGAAGAAATTAAGATGTGGGTAGGGGAGTGGGACAGGTAAGGAGGGAGGAAGTTAGGAGTAGAGAGGAGAGGGGTGGGAGAGAGGGGGAGTAGGGGGAATGAAGGATGGTTTGAGGGGATGAGGAGGGAGGAGGGGATGAGGAGGTTGAGGGGAAAAGGAAGGATTAGGGGGATGGGTGGGAGGAGGAAAAGTTAGGAGGAAGAGGAGGGGAGGAGAGAGGGTTTGGGTAGGGAAAGGGGAGGGAAGAGGAGGAGGAGGAGGAGGAGATTGGGGATTAGGGGATGGGATGGAGAGGGAAGGGTGTGGGGGGGTAGGATGTGGTTAAGGTAGAAGGGGGAAGGGTTGGAGAGGTAATTGTGTAAGGATATGGGGGTAGGGGAAGGGAGGGAGGGAGAGGGAGTGGGTTATAGGATGTGAGGCAAGGGGAAGGAGGGAAAGGAGAGAGTGGGAGTAGGATGTGGGTACTTGGGAGGGGTAGAGGAGGAGGAGGTGGGAAGGATGGTGTGGGTTAGGGAGGGTTAGGTGGAAGAGGGAGAGGAGCTGTGGAGAGGAGGTTTGGGTGAAAGGATATGAGGAAAGGGAAGGGAAAGGGAAGGGCTAGGTAGGGAAAGTGAGGGAGGGGGAGGGGAGTTGAGGTTTAATGAGGGGAAGAGGAGAGGAAGGAGATGGGATGGGGTCGAAACACTCCAGTTCCTCTAATGGGTGTGGGTTAGGGAAAAGGGAGGGCAGAGGGGGGAGAGGGATAGGGGGAAGGGAAATGATGGAGCAGGGGGGTTGAGAACCTCAAAGGGAGCAAGGGAGGTTTAGAGGAGTGGAGCGATGAGTTTGGAGCAAACCTCAGAAACGCATCTTTAACGTCTTTTTTGGTGATTGGATAAGATGGGGAGATAGGGGGTGGAGTGAGGGGTTGAGGGGAAGAAGGAGGAGGTAAGATAATGCAGTGAAATGGGGTGAGGGCGGACAAAGAGAGGGAGGGGGAGAGGGGATAGGATATGGATGGTTGAAAAGGGGTTCATGAGTAAGAGGGAAATGGGGTTGGGCATTGAGGGAGAGAGGAGGGGGCAAGGCAGGGATATGGGAGGATAGGGATAGAGGGAAGGAGAGGAGAGAGAAAGAGGGGAGCTTGGGGGTGTTTGGCGGGAAGTGGGTTGAGGAGGGTGAGGGGGAAAGGAGGGATGAGGAGTAGAAACCTTTGCGGCTGAAGGGGGATGGGTACGGGGGAGAGGGGTGAGGGGAGGGGGTTGGATAGGTGGGTAAGGGTGAAAGGTGGTGGGTTTATGTTGCCGGTTGAGAGATGGGAGATTGGGGGCTAGAGGTGGATTTTGGAATACATTTGTCTGTTTGTCTCTGTCTTATGATTATTTCTGACTGTACTGTCTGTCTGTTTGTCTCTGACTATGATTCTGTCTGTCTGTCTCTCTATCTGTGTCTATCTCTCTCTCTCTCTCACTGTCTTTCTCTATCTATCTATCTATCTCTATCTCTCTCTCTCTCTCACTGTCTTTCTCTATCTATCTATCTCTTACTCTTTCTTTCTTTCTCTCTCTCTCTCCCTATTTCTCTCTCTTCCCATTTCATCTTCCTCTTTACGTAACCACTCTCCTCTTTTCTTTCGTCTTAACTTAAACTTAATTCGGTTTTTTCTTTTCCTCTTTTTTCACCTATTTTTCCATTTTTTTTATCCCTCCCCCCCCACCCCCCCAATTCCAATAGGAATCAAGTTACGTGTATCTTTTCCGCTACTTTATCTCTCATTCTCCTTCCATTATTTTTTATTCGTCTCCCTCCGTCTCCTCCTTCGAAGTCCTGGAGATCTGAAGCGGAAAAGGATTCAGATGCTGAGGAGGAATCGGCTCATATTAAGCGTTGAAGTGTTCTTGCTTCAGTTTCACTCGCATCTTTCTTCTTCCTCTTCTTCTTCTTCTTCTTCTTCTTTTTTTGCCTGCATCTCTTTTAACCGGTTCGCTTCATCCGTTCACTTCACCTGTTCGCTTCATCCGGTTAATTCGCCCGTTCATTTCACCTGGTCACTTCACTCGGTCACTTCACTCGGTCACTTTTCTTGGCCACTTTTCTTGGTCACTTCACTCGGTCACTTTACTTGGTCATTTCACGCGGTCACTTTACTTGGTCATTTTTCTTGGTCACTTCACTCGTTCACTTCACTCGTTCACTTCACTCGTTCACTTCACTCGTTCACTTCACTCGTTCACTTCACTCGTTCACTTCACTCGTTCACTTCACTCGTTCACTTCACTTGGTCACTTCACTCGTTCACTTCACTCGTTCACTTCACTTGGTCACTTCACTCGGTCACTTTTCCTCGTCACTTCACCCATACCTCGACGATGAGTCGCTTACCTCTTTTTTTCTCCTCCCCTCACTCATTATTCTACCTGTCA
>NC_091591.1:21466240-21468740 GCF_042767895.1 Penaeus vannamei | reverse complement strand
TATATATATATATATATTTATATATATATATATATATATATATATATATATATATATATATATATATATATATATATATATATATATATATATATATATATATACATATATATTTGTTTAATCATTTATATATATATATATATATATATATATATATATATATATATATATATATATATATATATATATATATATATATATATATATATATATATATATATATATACATATATATGGCTATGAATATATATATATATATATATATATATATATATATATATATATATATATATATATATATATATATATATATATATATATATATATATATATATATATAAATATATATATATATATATATATATATATATATATATATATATATATATATATATATACATATATATACATATATATATATATATATATAGATATGTCTATAGGATCTATCTATCTATCTATCTGTCTATCTATCTGTCTATCTATCTATCTATCTATCTATATATATATATATATATATATATATATATATATATATATATATATATGTGTATAAATATATATAAATACATATATATATATATATATATATATATATATATACATATATATATATATATATATATATATATATATATATATATATATGTATATATATATATATAAATCTATCTATCTATCTATCTATCTATCTATCTATCTATCTATCTATCTATCTATCTATCTATCTATATATATATATATATATATATATATATATATATATATATATATATATGAGCCATCAACCTCGACATTTTCCAGGATTGCATCTGTAGAGCATATGTTGCTTCGCTGCAAGTGGAGTTGCCATGGTGAAAGTTGCCAATTGACGCCGACCGCAACCCCGCTCTTTAGCTCCCCACTCAGAGGCTACTCCCCATTGGCAGGTCGTGGAGCGTAGCCGGAGACTGAGCGAAATTCGGAATCTTTTTCGAAAACCGGACGTAAAGATTTTTTTTTATCATTATTATTATTTTTTTTTATCTTTTTTTTTTTTTTTTTTTGAATGGGGAATTTTTTTTTTCTCTGTGTGTATGTTTCTGTAATGTTTTCGAAGACCGGACTTAAAGATTTTTTTTTATTATCCTTTTTTTTCTTATTATTCTTTTTATTTTATTATTTTTATTTTTTTTTGGAATGGGAAGTTATTTTTTTTTCTGTGTGTATGTATCTGTATCTGTTTCTTTATGTATATCTATCCCTGTATCTGATATATATACACATACGTAAATATCCATAATACCAAAATATATATATATAACTGGACACAATGATAGACACAGACAGAGAGACAGACAGGCACAAAAATTTAAAAGGTTCATAGATCTGAGCCTATTCAAAATAAATACTTATTATTCATGACCCACATCAAAATGCAATAATGAAATTTGCTCTGATTTACATAATCATCTGACACCCTCGGCGTTTATAGTTACGTAATTTGTGTTATGAGGCGCGGGGAGGGGGGAGGGGGGAGGGGAGGGAAGGAAGGGGAGGGAAAAGGGGAGGGGGAGAGGGAAAAGGGGGAAAGAAGGTAGGGGGGAAGGGGATGAGGAAAGGAAAGGGAGGAGGAGGGGAGGAAAGGAAAGGAAAGAGGAGGAAGCCAGGGAAGGGAGAGGAAGGAGGGGAGGAAGGAGGAGGGGAGGAGAGGGGAGAGGAAAGGAAAAGAGGGGAGGGAGGGGAAGAGAAAGAAGGGGAGGAAAGGGGGAGGAGAAGGAAAGGGAGGAGGGGGAAGGTAACGGAAGGGAAAAGGAAAGAGAGAGGAAAAGGGGAGGGGGAGAGAAAGGGGGAAGTGAAAGAAGGAAGAGGGAAGGGGAGAGGAAAGGAAGGGGGGGGGAGGAGAGGGGAAGAAAGGAAAGGGGGAGGGGCAGAGGGAATGGGAGTGAGAGAGGAAAGGCGAGATGGAGAGAAAGGGGGAAAGAAGGTAGGGGAAGGGAAGAGGAAAGGAAAAGGAAAGAGGAAAGGGAAGAGAAGAAAGGGAGAGGGAAAAGGAGGGAAGAAGGAAAGGAGAGGAAAGGAAAGGGACGGGAGAAAGAAGGAGGGAAGGAAGGAAAGGAAGGAGGAGGGGAGGAGATGGGAAGGGGAAGGAGGAGGTGAGGACGAAGGAAGGGAAAAGGGAGATGGAAGAAAAGGGGGAGGAGAGAAGGAAGGGGAGGTGCGAAGGGGAGAGAAGGAAGGGGAGGTGGGAAGGGGAAGGAAGGAAAGGGGGAGGGGGGGGAGGAGCAAAGGGAAATGGAATAGGCAAGGGGAGAAAGGGGAAAAAAATAGAAGAGAGAGAAAGAACAAAAATATTTTTCAATATTTAACTCCTTCTTACCATAGGAATTTGTAATGTATATTAGGATGATAAACGTAAAAATAATGATACCGTCATTCTTTAATGACAATAGTACTGATAATTTAATAATTTAATGATAATAAAATAATTTAATAGTAATTTAATAATTTAATGATAATA
>NC_091591.1:21443740-21453740 GCF_042767895.1 Penaeus vannamei | reverse complement strand
ATACATACCCACACCCCTACACACATACCCATACCACTACATAACCACACCCCTACACACATACCCATACCACTACATACCCACATCCCTACACACATACCCATACTCGTATCCACATCCCTACACACATACCCAAACCACTACATACCCACACCCCTACACACATACCCATACCACTACATACCCACACCCCTACACGCATACCCATACCACTACATACCCACACGCATACCCAAACCACTACATACCCACACCCCTACACACATACCCATACCACTACATACCCACACCCCTACACGCATACCCATACCACTACATACCCACACCCCTACACACATACCCATACCGCTACATACCCACACCCCGACACACATACCCATACCACTACATACCCACACCCCTACTCACATACCATCCATTACCACTACATACCCACACCCCTACACACATACCCATACCACTACATACCCACACTCCTACACACATACCCATACCACTACATACCCACACCCCTACACACATACCCATACCGCTACATACCCACACCCCGACACACATACCCATACCACTACATACCCACACACATACCCATACCACTACATACCCACACGCATGCCCATACCACTACATACCCACACCCCTACACACATACCCATACCACTACATACCCACACGCATACCCATACCACTACATACCCACATCCCTACACACATACCCATACCAATACATACCCACACCCCTACACACATACCCATACCACTACATACCCACACTCCTACACACATACCCATACCACTACATACCCACACTCCTACACACATACCCATACCACTACATACCCACACCCCTACACACATACCCATACCGCTACATACCCACACCCCGACACACATACCCCATACCACTACATACCCACACCCCGACACACATACCCATACCACTACATACCCACACGCATACACACATACCCATACCACTACATACCCACACTCCTACACACATACCCATACCACTACATACCCACACTCCTACACACATACCCATACCACTACATACCCACACCCCCTACACACACACCCATACCACTACATACCCACACGCATACACAGATAACCCATACCACTACATACCCACACCCCTACACACATACCCATACCACTACATACCCACACACATACCCATAGCACTACATACCCACACGCATGCCCATACCACTACATACCCAGACCCCTACACACATACCCATACCACTACATACCCACACCCCGACACACATACCCATACCACTACATACCCACACGCATACCCATACCACTACATACCCACACCCCTACACACATACCCATACACATATCCACATTCAACATACCCCCCCACATACACGCCACACAACAATAACCCCACTTCATAGCCACCCCCCTCCCCCCCCCTCCCTTCCCCACAAAACCCCAGGGTCCTCATTCCCTCTAACTTCAAATATCCCGCTTCAGCTGACGTCACCTGAAGCCCAGATGAAGCGAGACATCCACCTGTCTTGGGAAGTGAAGTCTTCTGCTGTCACTTCTTGATGTTCCTCTCTTATCGTCTCCTTTATCGCGTCCTGTCCTTTGTGTCTCGTTTGAATGTTTGTTTAGGCGTGGTTTTGTTGTGGATTTGGTTATTGGTTTTGTTTGTTTGTTGTTAGTGTTTTGTTAGTGTTTTGTTAGTTTTTTGTTAGTTTGTTGTTAGATTTTCATTATTTTTTGTTAGTTGGTTGTTAGTTTGTTGTTAATTTTTTATTGTTTTTGTTAGTTGGTTGTTAGTTTTTTGTTAGTTTTTTATTGCTTTTTGTTAGATTGTTGTTAGTTTTTTCTTAGTTTATTATATTTTTGTTAGTTTTTGTTAGTTTTTTATTATTTTTTGTTATTTTTTGTTAGTTTTTTATTAGTTTGTGATAAGTGTTGTTTGTTGTTTGTTTGCTTCTTGTTGTGGCGAATATTTGTTTTGTGATTGTGATGGTGTGGCGGAAATATTTATGGTTGTGATGCCTTGATGTTTATGATTGTTATGATGTGGTGGAGATGTTTGTGTTTGTGAGGACGCAGTAGGAATGTTTATGGTCGTGATCATTTAAAAGTCTATATGATTATGATGATGTGGTGAAAATGCTTATGATTGGTATGATGTGGTAGGTCATGTTATGCTTGTGATGATGTGAAAATATACATGTTTATATAATGATGTGACGATTATTATTATTATTTTATTTTATTTATTTTTTTTATTTATTATTATTATTTTTTTTTTTGCTATGATGCGGTTTGTGACTTTTCTGATATAAAAATATTTGAGAGTATAAGGAATATGACGCTTTATATATCCTTCAAGACCGCGATAATGTGGTAGAAAAAAATGAAAACTATGATAATATGAAAATATCCAAAACACTACTGTGCTTCAACATACTTGGCCAAGGATGAAGGCGAAGACATCAATGATAATAACAACGACAGCCAAGATAACGACGATAACAACAAAGCAAGCAAGAAAAAAAAAACTATCTAAAAAAAAAACACATAAAAAAACATCTATCTCCAGGGAATGATCAGTCCCGGAACCCAAGTAAAATGCCTTGTAAAATTGCACATCTCGAAGCAACACGCAAGTCGGTGGCGGAGTCCATTGCACGTCTGGATGTGACGGGCAGTTACTTGCAACGTCTGTTAAAAGCGATAATTGTTATCAGCTGATGGAGTCCTTATCATGAGGTTTTTTATTTTTTTCATTTTGGATTTTTTTCTTCGTGTATTATGGTGAAATTGCATATGTATATATATATATATATATATATATATATATATATAATATATATATATATATATATATATATATATATAGAGAAAAAAAGAGAGAGAGAGAGAGAGAGAGTGAGAAAGCGAGAGAGAGAGAGAAAGTGAGTTAGAGAGAGAGAGAGAGAGAGAGAGAGAGAGAGAGAGAGAAATATGTGTCTATATATATATATATATATATATATATATATATATAATATATATATAATATATATATATATATATATATATATATATATATATATATATATATATATATACATATATATATATATATATATATATATATATATATATATATATATATATATATATATATATATATATATATATATATATATATATATATATATGTATATATATATATATATATAGAAATGCTTGTTTAGAATTGACACACAAAAATGCAGAAATTTATGTATGGTATGTAATAAAGTGCGTATGATTAGCCTGTGATAAGAGAAAAGAATACCTATTACTACTGGTATCCTTATAATTATTACAATCATGACTATCATTGTTATTGTTATCACTGGTATTATTAGTTGCATTAACATTATTATTATCATCATTATTATCATTATTATTATTGGTATCATTATTATCTTCATCATCCTTATCATTGCTCTCATTATCATTGTCATCATTTTTATCATTCAGCGGATTATTATGCAAATTTTTTTTTTTCCTTTTTTTGTTAAACTGTCCAAACTTCTTCACGTAATGGAATCGTAACAGAGCTATTTGTTACTCTGAAAATAAAAGGAGAAAGGTAAAAAAAAAAAAAAATAAAAAAAAAAAAAAATAATAATAATAATAATAAAATAAAAATAAAAAAATAAAACAGTAAAACCATTTTATGGAAATATTTTGGACTTCGCCAAGATATTGAATTTAGTTCATAGGCCTGAAATTTGGTGAAATTCTTCGTCATACAAGGACATATAAGAATGGAAGATTAGAGTAAGAGCAAATTCTTCGTATAGGAATAAGAGAGAGGAATAATTGTGAAATTGTTATTTGATCAAAATGTTTATATCGAGGTACGAGTGAACGAAATTGTAAAATGGCAATTTGATCAAACTCTTTATATCAAGGAAGAAAAACGCAAAATTATATCAGTATGTCTTGATTGAATTTTTAACATAAAGAACACTATTGGGCATAATTGTAACGTTATAATTTGATCATACGAAAGGATCTTTTTTTTAATCATGAACTTGATCCAATTTTTTAAACCTGAGGCTATGAGCGATTAGAAATACGCGAGTGAAGTCTAATCATTTCAAAATGTCATGCATATCTAATTCTTCTCATGCAGCTATTCATCTTTACGATTATAGGAGGCGGTGAGAATAGGAAGGGCTAGTCTGCACACGCACGCACAAACACACGCACACGCACAAGCACACACACGTATACACAGCCACACGTAAACACACACACGCACAAACACCCACGCGCATACACACACGCACAAACACACACACGCATACACATACACAGCCACGCACAAACACACATAAACACGAACAAACATAAACACAAACACACATAAACACGAACACATATAAACACAAACACACATAAACACAAACACACATAAACACACACATGAACACACATAAACACAAACACACATAAACACGCATACAAACACACATAATCACACGAACACACATAAACACAAACACACGCATAAACACAAACACACATAATCACACACGAACACACGCATAAACACAAACACACATAAACACGAACACACACAAACACGAACACACATAAACACAAACACACATAAACACGAACACACACAAACACGAATACACATAAACACAAACACACATAAACACAAACACACATAAACACAAACACACATAAACACAGACACACATAAACACAAACACACATAAACACAAAAACACACACACATAAACACACACACACAGCCCTTCACTATTCTTAACGCCTCTGGTAGTTCAGAAAAGATTAGCTAACGAAATATTTTGTTTTCTCCGAATACGGTTAATAAGAGACAAATGTTTACGCAGACTAATTTCAATGGAGTTCAATGAGAAGGAAAAATTGTGCTTTACACCTTGTTGAAATAACATCATGATAACAAGAACAGCAATATGATAATAAGAGTAGTAATATTATAACAAGAGTAATGATATAATGATAAGAGTAGTAATATTATGATAGCAAAAGTACAGTAATATTATAACAAGAGTAATGGTATAATAATAAGAGTAATAATACTATGATAGCAAGAGTATAGTAATATTATAACGAGAGTAATTTATATGATAAGAATAGTAATATTACGCTAACGAAAGTATTAATGCTATAATCGCAAGAATAGTAACATTGTGATAGGAATAATAATATCATAACAAGAGTACTAATATTAGATAAGGAGAGTACTAATATTATGGTCAATAGTAATATTATGATATAATCTAAATAATATAATATAAATAGTAATATAAATAGTATAATATAAATTGTAATATTATGATATAATATAATATAAATAGTAATATAGATAGTATAATATAAATAGAAATATTATGATATAATATAATATAATAATATAATATAACTTTTAATACAAATAGTATAATATAAAGAGCAATATTATGATATGATATAATATAAATGATATAATATAAATAGTGATATAAATAGTATAATATAAATAGTAATATTATGATATGATATAATATAAATGATACAATATAAATAGTAATATAAATAGGATAATATAAATAGTAATATCATGACATGATATAATATAAATAATATAATACAAATAGTAATATAAATAGTATAATATAAATAGTAATATTATGGTATGATAGTAACATAAATAGTATAATATAAATAGTAATATTATGATATGATATAATATAAATAATATAATATAAATAGTAATATAAATAGGATAATATAGATAGTAATATCATGACATGATATAATATAAATAATATAATACAAATAGTAATATAAATAGTATAATATAAATAGTAATATTATGGTATGATATAATATAAATAGTAATATAAATAGTAATATTATGATATCATATAATATAAATAATATAATACAAATAGTAATATAAATAGTATAATATGAATATTAATATTATGATATGATATAATATAAATAATATAATATAAATAGTAATATAAATAGTATAATATGAATATTAATATTATGATATGATATAATATAAATAATATAATATAAATAGTATAATATAAATGGTAATATAAATAGTATAATATAAATAGTAATATTGTGATATGATATAATATAAATGATATAATATGAATAGTAATATAAATAGTATAATATAAATAGTAATATTATGATATAATATAATATAAATATCATAATATAAATAGTAATATAAATAGTATAATATAAATAGTACTATAAATAGTATAATATAAATAGTAATATTATGATATGATATAATATAATTAATATAATATAAATAGTAACATGAATAGTATAATATAAATAGTAACATGAATAGTATAATATAAATATTAATATTATAATAGCGTATAACGAGCGTAGACGGAGGACGGAGAATAGAGGAAAGGGGAAAGAAAAAAATATATATTCCTCTTATTTCTTCTCCAATAAATATACACAGTAAATAGAAATAAAGATCAGGCGAAAAAGACGAAGATAAAAATAAGACTATGAAAAAAGGTGAAACATATAGAAAAAATAATCGTCGCTTTTCGAATAATGAAAAAAGGTGAAACATAGAACAAACAAAACGAAACAAAACAAAAAATTTTCGCTTTTCGAATTATGAAAAAAGTGAAACATGTAGAACAAACAAACAAACAAACACCATCGCTTGTAAAATAATACTTTGTTTTGCATACCCATTTTTTGTTTCCTTCTTTCTTTCTTTTTTCTCTTAATCTTCTGTCGGGTTCCTCGCCCATTCCGCGTCTTCACAATATCCTCAGGTGCCTTTCGCAAACACCAGCAAGAGGTGAGCGTGAGGTGGCGAGGGAGGGTTGGCACCTGGACACCGAGCGGACACAGACAGACAGACACGCACGGACAGACACAAGCATACAGGCACTCATATATGTACACACACACACACACACACACACACACACACACACACACACACACACACGCACACACACACATATATATATATATATATATATATATATATATATATATATATATATATATATATATATATATATATATATATATGTATACATATATAACCCCAACCATATGCTACCCAAACACCCACAATCCCCACCCACTCCACCCACAATAACCCCCCCACACACAACACCCACATACCCCCTCCCCACTCCCTCCCATACTCCCCCCACAACACCTACACCCCACGCCCACAATCCCCCTCCCCACAACACCCACAATCCCCCTACCCTCACGCCACCCACAATTACACCCCCTCCCCACATACCATCTCTACCCCACACTCCACCCACAATTACCCCTCCCCTACCCGCCTCCCCACATACCCTCCCCACTCCACCCACATACCCCCTCCCCACTCCACCCACCTTACCCCTCCCCCCTCACCCCCACTCCCCCTACCCCCACTCCCACCCCCCCTCCCCTCTCCCACACTCCCACCCACATACCCCCTCCCCACATACCCCCTCCCCAACTCCACCCACAATTACCCCCTCCCTCACTCCACCCCCCCTCCCCCCACCCACTCCCCCCCCTCCCCACACGCCCACTCCCCTTCCCCACACGCCCACTCCACCCACACCGCAGCCCCAGCGCCGCCTGCGAGATGCGCCTGAACACAGACGATTTCACTCCCGGTTGAGCAGCAAGAAAGCGCTGCTCCCCATCAGAAGATGAGGGCGACGGCTTCCTCCAGATTCAGATTTCTAAGTAAAGCGTTTCCTTCAGGGTCTCGGGGTCAGGTGACTCATGCCTCTCGTTCCGGGGGGATGGGGGGGTAGGGATCTCTCTCTTTTTTTCTCTCTGTTTCTTTTTTTTTTACTCTTTTTGTTTCTTTCTTTCTCTCTCTTTCTTCCTTTTCTCTCTCTTTCTTTTTTCGCTTATCTCTGTCTTTCTCTTTCTTTCTTCTCTCTCTCTTTCTTTTTCTCTCTCTATTTCTCTTTTTCTTTCTTCTCTTTTTTTCTCTCTCTCTTTCTCTTTCTTCCTTTTCTCTCTCTTTCTTTTTCTCTCTTCTCTATCTCTTTTTCCTCTCTCTCTCTATCTTTCTCCCTCTCTCTCTATCTCTCTTATCACGTTTCTTATCTCTTTCTCTTTCTCTTATCTCTCCTTTCTCATATCTCCCAATTCTCTCCTCTCCTCTTTCCCTCTCTTCTATATGTATGCATATATATATATATGTATAATATATATATATATATATATATATATATATATATATATATATATATATATATATATATATATATATATATATATATATATATATATATGCATATGTATATATATATATATATATATATATATATATATATATATATATATATATATATATATATATATATATATATATATATATATATATATATATATATATATATATATATATATATATATATATATATATATATATATATATATATATATATATATATATATATATATATAGACACACACACACACACACACACACACACACACACACACACACATATATATGAGCCAAACCGGCCCAAACGCGTGTAACCCGATCGGGGCCAGACGGCTGCAATCACCAAAACGCCCACTTTGGGCGGCCGGCAATTCGGATGGGCGTGCACCGTCTCTTAAGATATTGTTGCGAGACACGAAGAAGGGAGGATGGGCGGGGGTGGGGGGTGGGGGTGGGGGAGGAAGGGGGAGGGAGAGTTGAGAGAGAAGGAGGAAAGGGTGGGAGGGAGGGAAGTCTGGAGGAAGGGAGGGGGAGGAGGAAGAGGAAGAGGAGGAGGAAGAAGTGAGAGAGAGAAGAGGTTGGAGGGTAGGGGTGGGGTTGGTGGGGGGTGATGGGGGGGGGGGAGGAAGGGGGAGGGGGAGAGTTGAGAGAGAAGAAGGAAAGGGTGGGAGGGAGGGAAGTATGAAGGGAGGGGAGGAGGAGGAGGAAGAGGAAGAGGAGGAGGAAGAAGTGAGAGAGAGAAGGGGTTGGAGAGAGTGAGTGGAAAGGAGGAGGATGAAGGAGTGGAGTAATATGGTCGTTAAAAGGTGGGGGAAGGGGGGGGGAGGGGAGAGAGAAAGAGTCAAAGTCTATACAAGAAAAAGAAAATTCACTTTGATATTAAGCTTTGTTATTCACTTCCTTCTCTCTCTCTCTGTATGTCTGCATTTCTCTTTCTCTCTATTTCTCTGTCCTCGTGTTGTTTATCCTTTTGTCTTTGCATCTGTATAGTTGCCCCTCTCCTTCCTTCCTTCCCTCCCTCCTTCTGTCTCTCACTCCCTCCTTCCTTCCTTCCCTCTTTCACTCTCTCACTCCCTCCTTCCTTCCCTCCCTCCTTCTCTCTCTCACTCCCTCCTTCCTTCCTTCCTTCCCTCCTTCTCTCTCTCACTCCCTCCTTCCTTCCCTCCCTCCTTCTCTCTCTCACTCCCTCCTTCCTTCCTTCCCTCCTTCTCTCTCTCACTCCCTCCTTCCTTCCTTCCCTCCCTCCTTCCCTCTCTCACTCCCTCCTTCCTTCCTTCCCTCTCTCACTCCCTCCTTCCTTCCTTCCCTTCCTCCTTCTCTCTCTCACTCCCTCCTTCCTTCCTTCCCTCCCTCCTTCTCTCTCTCACTCCCTCCTTCCTTCCTTTCCGCCTTTCCTTCCTCTCTCCTTTCTTCCCTTTCTCTCTCTCTTTTAACTTCCTTCTCTCCTTCCTAACTTTCTTTTTCCCTCTCTCTATCATTCTCTCAACCTTTCATTTTACAACGAATGAATCCACCAAAAAAAGACGAAAAAAGATAGTGATAATGACAGAAAGAGAGAGAGAGAGAGAGAGAGAGAGAGAGAGAGAGAGAGAGAGAGAAAGAGAGAGAAAAGAAATGACGAAAGTTACTTAACTACACGTAAATTAGAACATACCAGATCCTGATGCAACCTCAGAGCTACAGCTGGACTTAAATAAGTGGGTGAATAAAATGCTGTACTTACTCACACATATTTATGCGGGC
>NC_091591.1:21436240-21438740 GCF_042767895.1 Penaeus vannamei | reverse complement strand
AAAAATGTTAAAAGAAAAAAAAAAGAAAAACCTAAAAAAAAGATTAAAAAATACACAAAACCAAACCAAAATCACGAAAAGGAAACCAGAGCGAAAGAAAAAGAAAAGAGAGAAAGAAAAAACACAATAAAGAAGGGCAAAGACAGGTAAAAAAAAGCTCTCTTAATGAGAAGACGCCAAAAACCTCTTTCTCGTAGAGTGGTTATTGCTCATATCAGCTGTCATAAGTCCAGATATTTAGCGTCACCGTGTCTGTGTGGGCGTGTGGGCGTCGGGGACAAAGTGGGGGAGGAAGTGGGTGTTGAAGTGGGAGGGGGATCGGGGGGAGAGGGAAGGGGGATGAATGTGGGTAGTGGGAGAGGAAGTGTGTGTTGAAGTGGGAGGGGGATGGGGGGAAGGGGAAGGGGTGAATGTGGGTGGGGGGGGAGAAAGTGGGTGTTGAAGTGGGAGGGGGGATGGGGGGAGAGGGAAGGGGGATGGATGTGGGTAGGGAGAGAGTGGGTGTTGAAGTGGGAGGGGGAGGGGGGGAGAGGAAAGGGGGGTGAATGTGGGCGTGGGGGACAGAGTGGGGAGAGAGAGTGGGTGTTGAAGTGGGAGGGGAAGGGGGAGAGGGAAGGGGGAAGGATGTGGGTAGGGGGAGGAAGTGGGTGTTGAAGTGGGAGGGGGATGGGGGGAGAGGGAAGGGGGATGAATGTGGGTAGGGGAGAAAGTGGGAGGGGGATGGGAGAGGCGGAAGGGGGATGAACGTAGATAGAGGAGAGGGGAGGGAGAGAATGGATGTAGGTAGGGAGGGAAGGGGGTGAGTGTGGGTAGAGGGAGGGAGGGAAGAGAATGGATGTGGGTGTTGGAGGGAAAAAGGGGAGAGAGGAAATGGGTAGGGGGAGGGGAGGAGGAGAGAGAGGGAGAGAGTGGGTGCGGGTATGGGAAAGGGATGATGGGAGAAAGAAAGGGGAAGAGGACCTGGATGTAGGTAGGGGGATGGGGTGTTGGAAGAGGGGGAGGGAAGGGGGGGGTTGAAGGTTTGTGGGCGCAAGGGGGAGGGGAAGGGGAGGGTGTGGATGTTTGTAGGTCAGGGGAGGGGCTTCTTTGTCGGTTTGTGCAGAGGGATGTTGGGGTGTGTCTGTGCGTGTGAATGTATGTGTCTGTATATACACGTATATATATATGTGCTTGTGCGTATGTGTTTGTATGTTTATCTATATATGTGTTTGTGGGTGTATGGATGTATGTGCACGTGTGTGTATGTGTGTATGCTGTATGTGTATATATCTGAGTGTATATGTGTCTGTGCGTGTGTCAGTGAGTGTATACATGTATGTGTGTGCATGTGTGTTTGTGCGTGTCTATGAGTGAATGTATGTATGTGTGTGTGTGTGTATGTGACTGTGTGTGTGTGTGTGTGTGTCTATGTGTGTGTGTGTGCACGCGTATCTGCTCATGTGTAACCCCGGGGCCATAAATCTTATGCGGTATAGATAAAGAAGGAAAGTTGGAAGAACGGAAAAAGACGAAGAGGAGACGAGAAGAAGAGGGAGGCGGACGAAAGAGAATGAGCGAGGAGGAGGAAGAGAAGAGGAATAGGGAGACGAGAAGAAGAGGGAGGCGGACGAAAGAGAATGAGCGAGGAGGAGGAAGAGAAGAGGAATAGGGAGAAGAAGAATGGGGAGGAGAGAGGAGAAGGTGAAGGAAAAAAAAGCAGAAAAGAGAAGAGGAACAACGATAAGAAAACGAGGAGTAAAAATAATAGCTACAAACAAAAGAATAGGAGAAGGAATAGAGAGATACGAAAAGAATGAAGTAAAAAAGTAAAAGGTGGAAAAAAAAAGAAAATGGAGATCAAGATAAATAGGAAATTTAAGGAAAATGAAAACACCAAAGGCAAGCAAAATGAAGATAATCGTAAAAGAAAGAAAATGCAAATACGAACCTTAAGATCATGAAGAAGAAAAGGAAAAAAAAAAAAAACAGAATATATAACAAAAGTATAAATAGATAAATAAATAGACAAATAGACAAACTGATAAAAAAAATAATCAAAATATAAATAACAAAAGAAACTAAGAAATTTAATGCCCAAAACGGTACCAAAGATGCATTAAAAACCAAAAAAGAAAAAGAAAAACAAATAAAATAAAATAAAAAGAGAGAAAGAAAGAACAAACAGAAAAGAACTAAAAAAAAAAAAAAGAAAGATAGATCTAATAAAATAAAATTAAAAAAGTAAGAAAGAAAGAACAAATAAAAATAAGATAAATAAGAACGAATGCCACTCCCACGAGACACACAGACCAGCAGACCGAGCCGCCCAGACCGAGCGTCGTCTGTGGTCTTAGCAACTGTATCATCTCGCGAGTGTCAGCCAAAAGACCCCAGACCCATTATAGCGTCATCGTCTTTAACTTGGGCAAAGGCTACGAATTTTATTGTTTCCTTCATTAGTGTTGGCAGGCTGGTGGCGGTGGCAGAGGGAGGGAGGAAGGGAAGAAGGGGAGAGGGGGAG